>NC_055687.1:21580454-21742954 GCF_017639745.1 Melanotaenia boesemani | reverse complement strand
ACTTAACATTGCTAAAAAAAAAAAAAAAGTTAAAGTTGTGAAGCACTGTTGCAAAGCATGCATGTTTAAGAACAATATCTACACTCCACCAGCAAGCAGCATAAAGATTTTTAATATCAACTGATCAGCCTGTTGGTGCATTAACAGAAAACTATAATGATGCTTGACTAATTGTAAAGGTTGTTGTAAATTATATGTATATTTGTTTTACTTTTTGCTGGACTAAAAAGACATGTCTTAGCTTTGTGACATTACTTTTTACTTGTGTTTTAAGTCAAAATTTTTTAAGAAATGGAAACTAATAAGTTATTCAACAGTGATAATAGTGTTTCTAACACTAGGCAATATATTTGATGTTTTTCACTCACTTTCAGCCTGTGAGCACATCTCTGAAAATGACAAAGGTGTGATTTTGAGGTTACGATAAAAGCTATGAGGCTTTTTATGAACAAAAAATTTTACCATCTTTCTAGAGAAAACAAACATTACTTATAGTAACCTATAGACAGGATGCTGAGATACGAAGGGGGTGTACTTTTGCTGTAGAGGGGACAAAAGGAGAGAATAACCACAACAATTGAACACTTCAAGCCTATGAAGTTGTGCTGTCATTAATCTACTACCTGTCCAATGTTTAATTTAATCTCACTTTTTAAAGTACCAAACATTTTATAATCCTTGAAGTTTGTAAATGTCAACTTTGAGAGATCTATTACAGATTATCCTCATGAAAAAAAAAAAAATGTAAAAGAATTAAATAATTATTAAAACACAGTTTTATCACAGTCATCGAATTATAAAAAATAATGTTCCATTAACACGAATCAAAATCAGATAAAGTGTTTATCAGCTTAATTGTACATGCATGTACTCATATACATGCTGATATGCACTCAGAAAGCTTGCTGGTGTTGCTCAATTTTGTAAATTCATATCAATACATTTAATTTTTTTTTTCGATGTAGGACAAACTGCTCTTTCACTGCAGTACATACTGTACTGCATGTATCTAGCTGTATCTAGTAACCACACTACTGCTCCTGTTGCACCATGCTTTCAAAACCACAACTCTTTTTATCACTTTCCATTGCGTAGCTATGAAGCTGGAGCCTACCCAGGTTAGAGGTCATGAAAGGAACTGTCTTCTTGTTATATTAATCTGCGCTGCACAGCATTATAAATTCTACAGAATTCATCTTCTTAAATGTGCTGCCATGATTATAACAAAATATACATTGTCCATTTGTCATTATCATATCACTACCTAACTGCATGGGGGCTGACTCCCGCGGCGCTGGATCATCACAGAGTCTTGCACTGAAATGCTGGCAGTCTTCATTTCTCTCTGTGCTGGCTTTGGAAACTCCAGAGTTACTGTGGAGAAGCACATTTTATGATGCAACAGAAAAATGATAGTAATTGTAGTTTAAAAACACCAAAAAAAAACCAAAAGCTAACATTGATTTCTGTGCAAAAGTCACCCATCCCAGCAGAAAAAGGCAGCAAAGCTTTTCTTTCACAGAAAATGTCGGTTTACATATAGTTTTTGTGTTATCATATATCACATCCTCTCTCATCTCAGCCACAAGATATGTATAGCATTTTTGGTGTGTGTGTGTGTGTGTGTGTGGTGATAAAAGTGTATCTAACTTTCATGAAATGTAAACCTGTAAGGCACAGGATTGTGGGGATAACAAAGTTGCATTAATGTTTTGATAATTTTTTGTGGTGCAGACATGACCAGTTGAAAAACTGAAAGTATGTTTCAGTGGGTGGAAAATCTTAAATTCTGCATAGGAGGGGAGAAATTTAGGGGGCTCCCCTTTAAGCATCGTCAAGACTTGAAAGAATGAGACAAGTTGCATAAAAATAAATTTAAGTGCATCTTTGCTCAGTAGGCTGCAACTAAAGTCTGTGAAAGTTAACAACTAGAGCGCTGAATGGTTTCTTGCAAACCAATGAAAAACAAACATGACAAATAAGGACTCTAAAGTACTTTTAGATATTTGGGAGATGTACATTTTCTGTCATGTTGTGTTGTTGAAGCTTGGAATATGTTTTCATCAAAAAAAAAGAAAAAAAGAAAAAAGTGAGACAGAGAGAGAAAGAGTTTGACAGAGTTGGACTGGCAGGGAAGGGTTAACAGTTGAAACTATTGTAGCTGGAAAGTGCAGGAGGCTTGATCACACACACATCTACCCAAGCAGCAGTGAGTCAGGTACGGTAGCTGTCGCAAAGGAACAACTGAGCAAATTAGGGGGTTCTAAATGACTCTGTGAGAGGAAAAACATGGAGACAATGAGTGAAAATAAAAAACTGAACTTTCCAAAATCATGTCAGAGCTCTGACTTACCTTGGCTCACCAGTTTGAAGAGTTCCTATGCAGACTTTTTGGCTAGGTCTTTTCCTTTTCAACAGACCATGCTTGAACATGCTGCCCATTCGTGAGGTTTCAGTGTAAAGGTTTTGTGTATAACGGGGATGGAAAGCTGAGTAGCCCACTGCAGAGTTTGGAAGTTGGGTTTGAAAATGGGGACTCAGTAGTGGGAACATGTGTTGAGGGGTGATGGGAAATGGGTATACCACAGAGGACTGGTTTGAGGATTGAAGGGGATGACCTGCAATGAGGTTTGAATAGTTTTCTGCTATTCGCCTCAGGGTGCCCAGGTGCATCTCAGAGTCCCACATGTTTGTGGGTAAAGTCCAGGGGGAGGAAAACGATGAAGTACTGGTGCTGGGTCTGGTAATAACACTCTCCCTGTTGCATAATGTCGCTGAAATAGGAGACGATTTTGCCTTCTTTCTTGGGGATTTTGGATTGTTGTGGATATTAGGAGGGTTGATGGTTGAAAGATTTTCCATGACAGTGTTAACACCTATTTTCTCCACAGGACAAAATGTCTTTTGGTCTTTATCCTCAGGATCTGAACTTCTTTTTTGCTTTTCATGCTTCTCTTTGACATGCTCCGTTTCCTCTTTGATGTCTGTAATTTCTACTTTTTTTTTCTCCTCTCTGGCTCCAAGGCTTTCCAGCTGCTCCCGACACTGGTCCTCCAGCTGCTGCATCTCCAACAGCTGGGCAGCTCTCAGCAGCAGGTTCAGATCCTTTACAGGCACCTCCAGAGCTTGAGTGTAGGTGAAGTCTAGAACTTGCTGAAAAGTGTGGGGTGAGAAATACTCTAATGTGCAATGGACTGGACTGTCTGCGTCTCCCTGGGCTAGCTGCTGTGCTAAGGTTCTGCTAGCACAGGCCAGGACTAACCGATGAGCTTTGAAAGTTTGGGTCTTTACCAAGATGATGGCATCACAGAGGGAACCTGAGCGACGAAGGGCATCTGCCTGTTGCAGGAAGTGGAAGTACTGGGTGTTGTTGATTCTGATCATTTTTGAAGTTTCCAGAAATATTAGCAAAGGTCTGAGAAGAGAAAGCATCAGAGAGATCCTATTAGGTCATGCCTGCAATGTGTTGAATTGTTACATTTCTTGAAGCTGTTAGTTGACATTTCAAAAATAGGAAAATAATTTTGTGAATTAACAGTAGGAATCAGCCCACCCTGTAACATGCATAGCTGTGGTTTAAGCTATCCCCCCCCCGGTTCAATACTGGATTTGATTTTCTGCCTCTTTGAAAAAGCATAGACTTTGCCTTATTCTATTTACAGACGCTAAAAAAGTAGAGTTCAGATATTTTCTTACATCCATCTGAAATTTTACTCAATTACAGATTGTTATCATGCTTAAACGTCTGGCTGACGTCAGTAAATGCGCTCTGTTGTTTAATGGCTTTGATATTCACAGAAAATAAATGCACTCCAAAGCCACAAAGCCCTAACAGTATGTGAAACCATGACTAATGACTGTACACACGAGAAAACAGAAATAAAGTTTGAACGTCAAAAACAATAAAGCTGTATTTGGATGCGATAAATATCAATTACAAGAGTATACAGGGGTGGAATATGTAAATATCTAAGTATGGTAAAGAAATATTTGGAATTTTACAACTAAAATTGAAAATGTATGGATGAAAATGCTGCTGCTGCATGTTGAAACTACCGGATGTAATCTTGTAAGAAGCTGTCATCTTCACACACTCTGAAGCATATAATGATCTTTTCTGATTATACAGTATGTGGTTGCTTTCTCAAACAGAGGTCACAAGTGAGCTGTAAAAGAAAGGTTTTATAGTGTCTTTTTTGTCTTGCACAATTGCAAAACCACTTGTTTCTCTGACGGTGACTGTAAATGGAACGTGGATGAGAAAAGGAAATGACATTTTGTCTCATTACAGGAATAAAAAAACAAAAAACAAGACTGAATATATTTTAAAATCTTCCCATAGCGTTTCGGTTAACTGAACATCTTTGTTAAGATATTCGACGTTGTGAGTGAGCAATAATTTAAAAATAAACTAACAATTCTCAGTTACTTCATTCAAAATGATAATAAACAAAACCATTTTACCTTTCGGCTATAAATATGTTAATATGTCCTTGCACGTAGTGTTGACAGTGAAAGTAACAGTAGGAGCAACTGTAGTCACTTGGATTTACTGTACACTGGGAGTCACACGGCAAAGTTACTCTTTTAGTGTGCATTTATAATTTAAAAAAAATGTCGCCAAAGAAACGATAAAAAAGATAATGAAAACAGTGTTTAGACTTAATTGGAAAATTATCCTGTAATTAAATTATGCACTAAGCACATCATCAACACACATGATTATAAAGCAAAAATAAATAAATAAATAAATAAATACAGTTTCCTTTTCCCTTTTTTGCAAAGCCTTATCCACACCTTTACCATTTTAAATATTTAATTATTTAAATATAGATTTAAACAATCTATATATCAATCTATATTTAAATGATTAATGGTAAATTTACCATTTACGATCTATATTTAAACAATCTTTTGATACAAGTAGCCTCTGTATATGCTGCATTTTCTATATTAGGCAATTCATGCACTTTTGTTTGAAAGTAAAAAATGCAGCAACATTAATAATAACAAAGATAATAATAATAATGATAATAATAATAATAAGCTGTAAATGGTGTGGTCACAGCAAGACGGTCGCTGGTTCGAGCCTCGACTGGGGTAGGTTCAAACGGTGACCTTTCTGTGTGGAGTCTGCATGTTCTCCCCGTGTATGCGTGGGTTCCCTCGGGTTCTCCGGGTTCCTCCCACCATCCAAAGAAATGCATGTTAGGTTAATTGGTCACTCTAAACTCTCCCTAGCAGTGAGTGTGAATGGTTGCTTGTCTATCTGTGTTGGCCCTGCGATGGACTGGTGACCTGTTCAGGGTGAACTCTGCCTCTCACCCGCTAATTACTGGGATAGACTCCAGCTTCCCCGTTACCCTAAATAAGACTAAGCGTTTTAGAATATAAATGGATGGATTAATAATAATAATAATAATAATAATGGCAGCAATTTATACTAGTTACAGAATTGTAACCACATATTAGGGAATTCATTGCACTTTTTATTTTAAACATTTAGTATTTAATTACTTTCTTTTTCATTGGACGTAAATGGTAAATGGTCTGCATTTATGAAGTCCTTTTCTTGTCTTTTTGCCACTTAAAATGCTTTTGCACAATGAGTCAGATTCTCCTATTCATGCACTAACACACACTCATACAGCATATATTAGTCTCTAGACATAGCTCTAACAGTATATGAAACCATATAACATTCTGTCAATCGTGCAGACTCTTACATACAGATGAACCCATCTGAGTCGAAATAGGGTTCGGTGTCCTGCCTTGGGACACTTCAGCATATGGACGGGGGAAACGGGTTAGGATCCCTAAGCATTTGAATGACCTTTTTCTTTCTCTTGAGCGACAGCTTTCCCATTTTTGGAAAGAACACGTACATGTACAATTGTGCATTTATACAATTAGTGGTCTCTTAACATTTTTCATAGTTGTTGCTCTCTTCCAGAATTTTGGTTGTATCCATACATTACATTTTAGTTTTAATTACTGTGGCTGTATGTATTCATATTAATGTCCTGGACCAAATGATATATATTTTTATTTTCTACATAATGTGTTAGTACTCTCCTTAGCAATAGGCCTGACATGATCTTTTTGTACACACATATATTCTAACTGTAAAGCAACAATTTCAAATGGATAACATATATATATATATATATATATATGTATGTATAGTACTCTGTATATATTTATAGTACTGACAAAGCTCCATTCAGTCCTCATACAGTAGTATCTAAGTACAGGGAAAACCATGCATGCCTATTTCAGATTTACAGATTCTTTAGCAGGACATAATCTTACAATCAGTCTGCCCACATCTTACACGCAGATAACTAAAGTCACAGGAGAGAAGTATGATTTAAAAGACTATGTGGGCTAGAGAAGAGCTACAGTAGTACAAGGCTCGCTTGTGTTTACAGGAGATCACAGAAAACAGCCTAAAAGACTAACGATGAGCAGTGCTAGATTGCATGTGTTCGTGGTTTTGAATCTTAAAAGTCACAGAAGTGGCAAGCTGCATGAATAAGACACTTACTGGGTGTTGAGTGATTATTCTCCTTAGAGAGCGACGAGCTACCCTGTTTCATGACTGAAGAGAAAACTAAAGTGACATGTCTGTCAGGGTTCAGGTTAAGCTGTGGGACAAGGTGGTTTCCTCTTGTGTCTTCACAGTCCCTCCTCTTTAAGTCTCTCATTGGTGGATGATGATTACAGTATTAAAAGGCTTGCTTATTATGATAAAAGATCGGGGCTTTCTCCTCAATGAGCTGGATGTTTCTTTGTTGCAATTTCTTTATAGTTTGTTCGGCTGTTTTATTATTTTACCTTCTCAAGTTTTTGTCCTTGCATTGAGGATATTGTTGTAGGCAAAACACAAACTTAAATAAAAGGCCTAAAAAAAAAAAATGGTGCATTTTTAAAAACTGATAAAAATGCAAATGGGAGAGGGGGCCCAAATGAGGACAGTGGTTTGATATTTGTGTGTCTGTCTGAGGCTGTCATTTGTCATTTGGTCACTACATTATTAGCTTTCTCTATGCAGAGATGAAAACCACTTCAAAGAGTCTGGCCTGTGACAGGAAACATGCAGACCAGAGCCCAGTGGTACTGATATACAGGGCTGTAGGCTTGACGGAAACCTGCACCCTAAGAAAAAAAAAAAAAAAAAACACAATACCTGCCTTGCCCTTTTGTCAGACAAATTAAATGTCAGTGTGAAAAGCTATAAAAATAGGTCAACTGTAGAGAGCTGGTCACTTTATCAGACCTTGATCTTTGATGAGACCTACATTGCGTTTCCTTTGCTTTTATTTAAAACTTCAGCATGGTGTTGAATAATGTTGCCAAGTGTTTACCTTACATGCAAACTTTAATATATATATATATATATATATATATATATATATATATATATATATATATATATAGATAGATAGATAGATAGATAGATAGATAGATAGATAGATATATATTAAATCTTACATTCACAGCTCTCTGATTGCTGCATTTGTGTGTTCATACCAACTTTTTGTTTTGGTCATTTTTGACTTATCCATTTGAAATTGCTGTTTTTAATTTCAATACAGTTAGGAAGTATTGTTTTAGCTGCTGCCTCGCAATATAAATTCATTTCTGGATTTTAATACAACAGTTTAGTAAATCTGAATCCATAATCTGGAAGACAAAGTCAGCAACTATGGCTGAAGAGCCAGAAACTGTTGGCAAGTAGTTTGTATAAAATTCATCAGTAGTGGATAGTCTTTCATAGCGATGAGGCAAACAGGAGACCAGGTAAAAAGAAATCATTTAGCTTAATAAAAGAAGCTGTGGTATTCACAGGACAAAAAAACAGTAGATTACAAAATGAAACAAAAACTGTAAACCAAACACAGCTTGAAAACTTGCTCTGTCTAGTTTCTGTGTCAACCACTAGCAGCAACACTGCGATCGGAGAGCAGATTGCAGGAATCTTCATGCAGTAAATTCTAAGAAATAGTGAAGTAATGGTGAAGTATTCAGATAGATGAAATACTGGGTGGTACAAGTCTTTTGAAATTTCAGCTGATGTGAGAAGCAACAAAAATAAGGTAAACAGTTATGGTTATCATACTAAATGGAACAGTATTATTAATGCTGTCTTTGGGCAGTAAGTTAGTCTCTTAAATGTATTTTTACTGCACTGAGTAAAGGCCTTTTCTTTTATTATTGAAGAGTACAATTTTCCAGGAAACATGAACTTGTGAACGTCAAACATTTGACTTCACCTAATTTTATTTTAAAAATTAGGTCAAATCGCTTACATTGACTAGATAAAACAACAATAACAATGTTAATATGTTTCATGTTGCTTTAAAAAATGACATACATATACATACATACAGCCCTCAAGTAAGCAGGAAATAAAGAGATTTCAGATAACTTTAAGGTTTTTTGTTGCACTTTCCAAAGTTTGTGTGTGGCTTTTAGAAATGCCCGCATAGACGTTCATATAGCTTTGACTCCAGTTTTCTGTAAGTTAGAATATTACAGAAAAAAGTAACATGACAGGCCATTGCAGCAGGTTTCTTGTAATGAAACTGAAACACTGTGGGGCAGCTGACTGGCGCTTCATCATCACAGGTAAAGACACATGTTTGTGAATAAGATTAAAACCAGGAGTTATCTTTTTAAGTAATCCCTTTACAATTTCGGCTGACGCATAGAAACGTCATGTTGCTTCTGAAAATGAAAACAGTCTTAAAAATTTGTGTTTGCATATTTGCCACAACGTCTAATTTTATAGCATTTAAAAATTTGACATCACCACCACCTACTGAACAATGAATACCGTGAATTCTTTACAAATTCCACATAAAGCTGCTGTTTGGGGGGGTATAGAAAAAAAACAAAAAAACCAAAAAACAAAAACCTAACAACTTCATATCGTTGAATTATCACTTGGAAATGTAATCATGGTTTTCCCAAAAGTGTGTCAGGGATGATATAGCTCTCTCAGACGTTAGAATAAAACTAAACCCTAACAAAAACAATGATAATTTACTGAGTGTTGGGGCTATACTGAGTAACTGAATAACTGAGTAAGTTATTCAACTTGTTACTGCAAGGGCTGTCATGGCTGATAAATCATGCTTCTATAAGTCATTAATTATCATATCAGATGGTGACATGATACAGTAGTTAGTTTTTACTAGTAAAACGTCTACACACAATAAACATTAATACAATATAGTGAAAAAATATTTTTGAATAGTTTGTTAATAGACAAAATATATAAAAAGCAGATGAAAGAGTTTTATTGTTTTTGATAAATTTACTAATCAAAATATATTTATATTATTTAATATTTAATCTGTTTTAGCAAATAATGGAAAAACGTTACATATAGAATAAGTCCAGAGTTGTGTGGGTTTTAACATATCAACACCCTTTTAAAATAATGGCCTGAGTAATTTTTTTCAGATTTTTCACAAACACATTCTCACTCACACACACACACACACACACACACACACACACACACACACACACACACACACACACACACACACACACACACACACACACACACAAATGGCTGATTAAAACATTGAATATCTTATATTTATTAGCAATTTGATTTAAAAAGGTTGTGACAATAGATGACTATAGACATTAAAACTGTCTCTCAGTGATGTAACATGAGAGCAATAAACGGCTTAGGCAAATTTTTAAACATGCATTTGTAACTTAAGCCATTTTGAACCTTCCACACAGTTAACAATAAAGCGTTACTAACAAACAAATTAAACATCATGTTGTCGTGTGTGCATGCCATCACTTCCTCCATTTCTTCTTAGCAGGGTCATTGACTGATGGACCTTGTCATCACGTCTGAACTGATGAGCTCGCAAATCATGGACAGTTGCATCCCCAGATTTTTTTGCCTGGTCTGATGCTAGTGAAGTACAATCCATTTATCTTCAGGAAGTGATCATACTTGAGCACCTTCACGTGGTAAAGTGATGGTCTGATTCTTGCATTTTGAAATATGATGACGTAATCTCTAGGTGCAAAGATATCTCTAACCATTTGCGTTCAACAGTACTATGCATGCTGTCACACTCCACTTGTGTGTGCCCCGCAACAAGCTATTTCTGTGTTAATAGTACTCCATATTTCCTTGCAAGTTCAAAGAATGCATTTACCACACATGCATTACGGTTCTGATAATCGCAACCATCGCTCCACACTATGATCTCCTTGACTTCTGGATGGTCTTTGATCACACCTTGAAGTGGCGATATTGAAGGTGTGCAAATGCTTCACCCCTCAGCTTGTCCTGACATTCGTTCCAAATGTAGCAGTAACCTTCCTTTGATCCCAAATTAAAGAGGGTAAAGTTGTGGACCTGCAGTTTTGTAATACAGGCTGCTGGCTTGTGTTTTTGGACACAACAGCTCAGTTTGCAAGTCCATTGCCCAAAACTGACTTCTCATTATTTGCAGGATTTTTCATGCCTTGCTTTATCTTTCTGGGAGACGTGTTTATTATACTCAGCTTTGCTGATATTCCCATGCTTGAATGAAACACAAACATCACAGTGATCTTTTTGCGGAATGAATACGGACTAGTTTCCTTTATGGAACACTTCTGAGAAATATTGTATTTTAGCAGTCCTTACTCCAGCAGTTGCAACTGCCCATTGATATTCCTGATGTAGTTGGAAGATGGTTGTGTCTGGGTGCAGGAATTTCTTGTTTTTGTAGGCCTCTGTGATTCTGCAGTTCTGTGAATCAACAGGGAGCAGGAAATCCTCAGCATCAGTTTCAAGCTTTGCATGCTTGCCACTCTTAGGTCCAGATTTAGATGGTGGTGCTGCTGCTTGTTTGTCATGGCTGATGGTGTTTTTGTTCAGCCAGTGTGTAATGGTTCTATTAGAGAGACCAAGCATAGAAGAAAAAAGTGCCTTGCACACTTTGACACTCCATCTTGAAGCTCGAGTTGGCAGGACAATGATGAATTGCGTCTGGATCCCTCAGCAACTTTCTTTTTTATTTACGTTAACTTTTGTGACCAAAGTGGTGACGTATCACCGGCATTTCTCCCAGGTGTTCACTGTCCAAATCTTCTGAAATATCTACTGCCACTGCTCTCCTGTAATAACTTGGCAGTCTTGAGTTGAGATTTGCTGACAGAACTTTGAGTTGCACGGAGGACCCATTGCCTTGGCTCTTATTTCTTTGCCATCTTTGCTGTTTTCTCCTTTGATTCATTTTGTATTCATGTTGCTGGACTGGTGCGTTTATTTGTTTTCCTTTTGACTCTATTGTTTAAATCAGGATCCTCATCCTGCTGTCCTGTAGTTGTTCCCACTGATGTTAGGCCTTCTTCATTTTCAGAGGCAGAGGACCCTTCACAGAACAGGACATAGTCTGGATCAGTGATGACATCATCATCAGATATGGCTTTTTCATGGTGTATATGTGTCTGCTTGGCATGTTCAATTACATTAACAGGAGTGTTTAACGTATTGTGTAATCCATTTGAAATATAGTCTTGGCCTGGTACATGCTGCTCAGTCTCTTCAATGAGAGTCTCGTTGTCACTGGATGAAGCCTGATCGGTGTCAGAATTGTTAAGTGCATCTTCTTCCAAAAAAGAAAAACTTGTTAACCCTTGTACTATTACAAATGTGTGATCATTCTGAAAAGAAATTGCCTTGTGGTCACTTGTGTTTAACTATATTACAAACAGAAGGCATACTATATAATGGAAGTAAAATTATCTTATGATTATTTTAATTATGATCTAGAGAGATTAAATAAAAGAGGACCTTTTTTTGTTATGGCAACACATATTTTCTGGTTCTTTGAGTGCAATACAATATTTAAAATTTTCTTTACTTGATCTTGTAATGTGGACAAAAAAATAGTAAAAAATGTGAATGAAATTTTTAAAAATACAGGAAAGGGTTGACACAAAGCCCATCACTTATAACAGCCACAGATTCTGGCATCTTCCCACTCTTTGCTAAATGCTAGCTTCATGGAGTTAGCTTTTTTGCTAACAAAAATGCTGACTTAAAGACTGACTTAAAAGACTAGATATTTACATAGTAACTTGCCTTGTTGATATTAAAGTAAAAACTCATAACTTACCAGTGAGGGATAAGCCCTGAATCATGGCAATAACCTCAGTGGCTTAGTAGATCTTCTTGTAGCAGCAGCCAGTTTGAAAAGCTTGAAAAATGACCTAAGTCACACTGTCATTTATTTAGGCTCAATAAAATGGCCTAGGAAGCCATTGTACTACAGGGGTAAAAACATATGATCTGTTCAAATGAGGATGTAGGTGACATTATCAGAGGTGGCTAGCATAAATAATCTAGCCAAAGAAAAAAAAAAAATTTGTATATAAGTATAACCTTAAAGAAACCTGCTCAAACCTTTCACTCTTGCTCTGATGCTCCTGCAGTTTTCCTGTGCAATGATATTAGTCATTGTATAGACATGACTACACTGATCACCCATTTTGACGAGATTTTACATCTTCTTTGGAATCTTTTAAAGGCTTTATTTATGTGAATGCAAACTCTAGTATTTTTTGACCGAAGAGTGTACAGAGTTCATCATCTCTAAATAAAAACTTACATGTAGCATAGTTGACTAAACTGTTTGTTCCACCTCTCACAACAATGATGGCATGCATGACCAAGATGTGGTGTTAACCACTATTAGTTTTCCATGTAACAGCTGTGATGTCAGATTTTACATAGTGAAGCATTTTGATGGGGACTAAACTGAGGTGTCTGTGAGATGCTTTAGAGATATGCACTATACACTAAAACTGACCATTCATAATTGCTCCACCTGGGGGTTTCTTTGTGTGGGGTATGTGGATGTGAACAAGCATATGTAAGTGCTGACATTTGGGGCCACTGTCTGAACCCTTGTCTGTGTAAGCAGACATTGTCAAGTGCTTCTCAAACCACTGGACAGTGTGATCTCATCTATTCCGCTCAGAGGAATTAGCATTATACCCACACCTAAATGTCACCTTGAGCTACATGAGAAAGAGACTGCAAGAAGTGATGCACAGGGCTGTACATTCCAGTAATATCAAGACTGTCAGGCCCCCACACCACACTCTATCCCCCTGACTGTCAATTGAACTATCACCATAAGACACCCCACCCCATGCTGACTCACTGGGGCATCTCTGTGTGGGATATTTGAGGTGCAGAGCGGCTCTCTGCACATTACTGTATGTAGTACCCACACATCATAAAATGACAATGATATCTATCTTTGAATTGATCAAATACACATTGTCTGCAATGACATCTTTGATCTACCTTTGCTACAGAAGTATTTAATTTCTGTGTACAAAGGGGTTTCATATTGTTGTTTTGTTGAATGAATCAAAGTGCTACCAAACTAAACAAAAAGCACACTCAGACTGTGATGTGATTAAAGTCAGTGTTAATATGAGTCGGATTACATTACCACAAAGGCGGTATGTGAGCAGTTGACTTCAGAGGAACCACTACCAAAATGAGTGATGTGCACTGGAGGCATCAATGACAAACTGTCACTGTACAGCCACAGAGCCTTTTCACAGTAATCTGGGTAAGCAGGACTACCCGTCAGTGTTGTGGTTTGGAAGAAGTGAACCTTTGTAGAACAAGGCCCTGGGGCTTGAAACTTCTCTGTAATTTGTGGGTGAAGGAAGTGTAGGACTGCCCACGCTAGTGATTGTCAGGTAAATTGGTGCTTGGGAACTCTATCAAGGCTGCTTATTGCTTGCTTTCACTGGAGGTCTCATATTTATGGATGCTTATAAATGCTACGAAAACTGATGTGCTTGAAGCAGTCATTTGCTTAAACATGAAAGGAAATTAGCATATTCTCAGAATGTCTACAGTATACCATTACTCATCATTTTAGATTAAGGTTATAAGACTGCACTCATCAGCTACTAAAAAAAGTTGTAATGGGTACAAGGCAATTGGAGGGTCTACATATTTTTGAAGATGGTTGATGTCCTTTATAGATCAGTTTTCAGTAAAATAAAGGAAAATATTGCTGCAAGCAGCAGTGATCATGGTCCAAGTAGATAGCAAGTATTTGAACTGTGTTGACCTTAATGAGCTCTTGAAAACCAACAACATGCATTAATTGCTACTGTTAGCAACTCGAACTTGTGCATTAGTGGATCTGAAACCTTGACCTTTATATTCAGTGAGAATGTGACAAACTTAGTTGGTGACGTGGTTTCCAACACAATTAAAATATTTAACAAATGACCCCATGTAAAAAAAAAAGAAAAAAAAAAGGTTATTTTAATCTTCTCGATTGTAAATGGTTGACAGTAATCTCAATGTGTTTGGTGGCAATTTCTTAATAAATCCAGCATTTAAAACAGCATTTAAACAGCAGTGCGGATGGAGACCTGTTTATTTAACATAGGTTAACAGCATTTTAAACATGTGATAGCTAAATGTGCCAGTTTCAGTACAGTTTGCATAAAGGCTTGTGGAAAATTTAGCAAAAAATATTTTATATTTGACAGACACCTGATGCTACAAAACACAAGTGATTTTTGAGGAAGTGTGAAAGTTAAAAAATGTCAACATTTTATTTGCTCTGTTTGCCAGCTTTAATCAGGAATTCCTTTCTTGAATATTTTGGATTGAAGTCCATCTTGAACTGATGCAACAAACTATAAAAATCTGAATTTCATGTTTGGGTCAGAGCTAGTTTAAACATGTTCTGGAAGGTCAATGTTTCCTTGCATTAGAAATGGAGAACACTCCAGTTCGAGCCAAGTTAAAGTAAACGATTAAAGCACCACTTTTGGGTGCAATTCCTTTAGTCTCAAGATTTATGCAATTTACAGGACCGCTTATTTATGACTGTGTCATGAGATTTTGTTAAGAGAACATTTGTTTCTGTGACTTCACCCTAATTCTGATTAAACTTTTAATCTCTGGCATCTTTCCAACCTAATTCCTGCATTTATCCTTCGCTGGAATCGAGGTTGTTTCTTTGGTTTGACAGAAGTTAAAAAAAGTGAGATTTCTGCATGTAACTTTCCTGACAGAGGAAGTGAGCTGCAATTTTGGCTTCACAGAAATGACACCGATAGCTTTAAGGAGACATTGAAACTCCACGTTGAAAACTGAGACATGTTTATCTCAATCTTAGATGTTTATCTCAGAGGAAGTGTTATTACTAAATGTATTACGTCATTATTTGACAAACAAATGAGCAGGATTGTAGCCTTTGTGTGAAATGCCACAAACATAGCAGTATATTAAGTATTTAAGTCAATAGTTACGTAAAAAGCTTATCTTTTATGAACTTAGGTTTCCTTTTCCAAAGAAATTTAACTGGGGACATAAACTGGAAAAATAAAATGCAGTTTCCATTGTGAGTAAGTCAGAAAAGTTCCCCCTTTAGATTATGGTTGTGACCACACAGGGTTGATGACACAAATTACAATATGTTCAGTTTTCAGTCTCTGCATAAAGCACTAGTTATATGGAAAAAGAAAAAACAACAACAAAAGCCAGAAAAAACACAGACAACATGTAATGGGTCATTCACTATTATTACACTTTTATTAGTTAACTTGACCAGTTTCAATTTGTCAGATTGGTTACAATACAGTTACAAAGAAAACATTCTGCCAAATTAAGTGATCTGTCTGATCTTTTATGGAGCATGTCTTTGGTTAAAGGTCTTGATGAAAAGGAAGAACAGCTCTCTCAACTTTACAAATAACAACCCTTGAATTGAATTAAAATCAGAGAATCTGTCTTTTTGTTTCGCAGCCTTTACATAAATGAAGTAATTTGTTTCTTGTGCTTCGTGCCACTCCTTGTCAATTATGCAAAGGCCATATATCTGTCACACAGTATTCACATTTCTGAATTTATCTTATGTTTTCAAATACAAGCTTCTAATTGCACGTGAAATGCATGACCCTTGATCCAACTGATTATTACATATAAATAAAAAATACGGAATAATTACATCCAAAACACAGCATTGTAAAAGGCAATAATGCAGCAATTAAAATCTCAATAACATAGTTTATATTTCATTGGGATAGTAAGGGGACAGACCAACAAAGGAGTCTAGGATTGGACAGAGGATGTAATTACAAATGTGATTTGAGTAACTATAGTATACACCACTCTAAGTCTGCTAAATGCTGGTAGGAAACCTTCAGTGGTTTGGGAAACACAGGCAAGCTTATTCTCATCTATGGTTTCAGTAGTATCATTACAAGATCAACTGACTTAAACTGTGAACATACAAGGTTTTCATTCACTAACGGAGCTGTACAAATTATACAAGGGCTATGACTTCTTTTAAGCTGTCATAACACAACCACAACCTGTTATTAACCTGCCTGACGAGACAAACCGAACATGAATGTTTTGCTTTTTCAAGCAAAGTAAACATAAAAAAAGTCATCTTTTATCACACTTCCTTGTGGAATGAACAAATTAATGCAGGTTTGACAGAAAATGGCTTGCAAATAAAATAAAGAAAATAAAATCTGATTTTGGCATAAATGATTTGTACTATAGCACTGATGAATAAAACATCCCACAACATGACCTTTCTTAACCAAGATGGTCCCGTCGAATTCAGCGGCTAAAGGAAAATAAACTGACACACTTTGCAGTAAACAGTCAGGAAAAAAAAAGGGGCAATCCCTTTTTTTACTTACCTATACAAGGTGCTATGTTGATCATAAATATGAAAAAACTACAATGAGTCATTCAGTGAAAAGCTAGTCATGAGATTAACTTAAATGAAGCTTCTGTAGTGTACTATCATCCAGTGATGATGAGTTCAAATATGTCAAAGTGGCCTATTTCAAGACAAACAGTACTACTATCTTGCCAGAGTGGGGTGTGTTTCTGGGAGTTACTTCACACACTGATGCTTCACATTACTATAGCTGTGGCCTCTTTACACTGTGCAGCTTAATACGTCTTATTTGTTCCAATGCTCTGGTACTCGCCTGCCAAATGTGAAGATGAACAGGCTGCTACACAAGGTGGTGACGAGGGCATCAGGCATATAGACTCTCAGATGTGTCGAACTTCACTACTCCTACTAAGGTTTACTAAGGGGATAAATGCATTACTGAAACGAGGATGGAATCTTAACGTCTACCTCAAATACATTCAGAAAGTAGTTGCTGTGTCGTTGTCTTGTGCTGGTTTTTACAACAGTCCGTTTTCAATCAGCCATGTTAGGAAAATGTTTCTCCCTCTTGTAACAGCACAATGTTTTTTTTTCTTTTTTTAAATGTTTTATTCCATTACATCAATGCAAATTAATCATAGAAATGTCTACATCTAGTAGGATGTATTTCTTACGTTATTTACAGTGTCCATTTTAAATGGTGACATTTCGAACTCTTTAAAAGCAATGACTGGAACAACACAAATAAATACTGCAGCATCATACACCAAGTTGTCATGCTTTCATCAAAATAACGGACTTCTGTTTATTCTGTTTTACAGTTCTTTAGATAGCAGAACAAATAAAAGAAACCCATTCACTGACTAAATTAGCAAAATAATATATTTGGTATAATTTGCCAAATAATTAAGAATATTGAGGGTAGATCCTCAGAACATCCTTTTTTTGTACCAACAGTGCATACTGTAGCTCTGCATTGATTAGTATGGTTTCTGTTTTAAAATTTAAGCCTTATCATCTGATATGCTCAAAAAACTCCACATCTTTGCCAAATGTTGTCTGATATTACAGAAACCTGTGTAGTTCAGTTTGACTTAGTTAGCTGAGTAAAAACTCTTTGCCCTAGAGAATTGCACCGGGCTGTCCCTCACACTCATCTACACAGATACATTATAGCTAACCGTGGTACAATATGAAGAAAGAGACTACAGCTGAAAAATAAATACTATAAAGCATTATGCACCATTCAAACTCTAGCGAGGAGCAATAGGTCAAGTCATGCCACAGGGATGAGGTGAATGTTTCCAGGATTATGAAATGTTGTGGCTCTGCTAACCCAAAGGAGCATTAGATTACAACAGGTAACATGGGATTGTATCATATCACATTATTCACATTCTGGTGAAAGGTTGGGTTAGGGAAGTACCCCGTACTTTATCTGTTACTTTAGATTTGCGACACATCATAAACCCGTCAAAGGGAGTGCAGCTGGGACACCACTTTAAGGAAGAGTGGGGGTACAAACAAGTGGCCGGGCATGACTTGCTGGCAGTCCTCAGTGCTTCAGTTCATCTGCTCAAAGAATTTATAGGTAGGGTTTTCATAACCATGGTTTTGCATTTTGTTGAGCTGTCGTTCTTCTGGTGTCAGCATGGGATCGACCTGCTATGACACATACAAAAGCTTGAATTATTACTCAAAAGACCTATTCACAGGCAAGAAAATGTCAACTGTGGAATGAATAAAGAAGTTTCATTATGCAGAACATGACTGGCAAATGAAGGCTGGGTAAGTAGAATATTCGTGATTGGCTGAGAGAGCCCAGCTACTATGAGAAACACTAAGACTATAGAAAATATCATGATGCTGAGTGGATATGCAGTTTGTTGGCTTCAGATGGCTGGAATGCTATCATTTTGATTAGTTATAAGATAAGAAGTCCATCATGTGACATCAGTAAAGAGAAGTAAGCTGAAATTGTAAGTGTATGTAAGTAGCTCTTTTTAAAATGTATTTACTTCTAGCTCCAGCTTGCCCTGTGTTGTATTGAACTTCCTCAAAACTTGACAGTTCATAGCTGTTTTAGTCCTCAATGCCATTCAGCGTTCCCAGATTCCATCTCTTCATCATTAGCTGTATCTAGGAATTGTAGTTACTGTTACCATAGTTTAGCAGCATATCAGCCAGTTTTCCAGCTGCTACAGGATCTGGCTGGAGTGTGACTCCAGCAGAGAGCCACAAAAGGACTAACAGTGGAAGCTGCAATCAGAGCTACTGTTGCCGTCCACAGTACAAGAGACACACTAGATCTCACACTGAAAGACTTTAGATTTCCACAAAAGTAACCTGACAAGTCTGCAGGTTAAATAACACAATATGGCACAAAACTATGGTTGTACATATATGGAAAGGATAACAATCAAATAAGTACATTGTTTCTATAAAAAGAAAAGCATATAGACTAGCGTTTATTAAAGTAATCACTTTCAATTATGTCTTATCACCCAATAGAAGTGTGCAGTCAGTTAGCAATTTATCACCAGTCAATGAAATTTTAAGACTGCACTTAGGCTAATCAATGGCCTAGCTGGGGTCGTACCTCTACGATGCCGTGGCTAATAGTGCCATATGGCTTCCTGCGCACCAGCAGCAGACTGATGACCATCACCATGGCGATAGCCACAGCCACTACGAGCAAACCCACCATGGCGCCACGGTTAAATGTCTCCAGGGCATCAGGTTGCTAAGACGAAAAATAAAAACATCATTAAAATAATACAAAAAATAGATAAACTTGATTTTGATTGAGTAAATTATTCAGTAAATTACAATCTTCTTCAAAGCACTAACACTTTGCTTTAATCTTAGAACATTATGAAGCTCTTACCAGTTCATCTCGTTCAATCTCACTGGGCTTGGCCATTTCCTTGAGCTCTGCAGAGGCGATGAGCAGCTAAGAGGAAATGAAATGTGTAATAGTAAGGAAATGAAAGAAACACAAATTAAAATGCACACACAGCACATATTCCTTCTAACTCAGCTGGGACTGAATCTAGCTGAGCTATTTGATCACCATCTTACATCGTCCTCGTATTTATAAGTGGGGCCTCTCTCAGATGTGGTATAATCGTATTCCTCCTCTGCAGACATGGAGATAAAGTAGAAATACAAAAACATAGTTAGCTATTAGAAAAAAAATAAGATAAATGAAAAGCCATAATTATTGTAAAGATTGAGGGTCCATATTTTTAATGATGCCGAACCCTGGCTCACCTTTCTTATTAGACTGCAATTCTGTTGTGAAACAGAGAAGAAAAAAAGCATCATTAGCAGCAGCCCATCAGAAGAAGTTAATCATTTTACATTCCACTCACTATTAGGGCAGTATGTAGAAAAAGAGTGTTAGATTTCTATGTGTGTGCAAGAGTAGTAGGTGAAAATGCACCAATGTGGGGAGGATAGGGCCTGTTCTGGAAGGCCCTCTCCTCTTCTTCTTCATCATCCTTTTCTTCCTCACTCTCAGCTGGCAAGAGCACCTCAGTGGTGCGAGTCTCAGAAAAGGAAGTGGTCATGAGCTCACTGATGTCTCCCCGTTCTGCCTTGACCAGTTCCTCTGTAGGAATACATAAAAAAAAAAACATAGAAGCAAACTATCCTGATATATTCAATAACATAACATTACTGAGTACAACAACAAAACAGCACAGAGAGCAGTTTGCAATTTTGACAACTAATAACTAATAATAGTTTAGCTCACGGATGTTATTCTGTAGTTCCTCAGCCAATGCAGGATCCTTGTACAGCAGTGCAAGACTCTGGTTCATCCTCTCCTCAATCACATGGAGATGTGTGTACACCTGCAAATAAAACGAATGTTTGACAAAAACCCATTAAAGTTTAGATAGTAAGCCATGTATATAAAACTTCTAATGTCAGCAAATGATCTTATTTTAAGTTTGGAACTTGGCTTTTGTTCAGTAACTATCAACTGATGTGTAATATACACTCACTCTTCAGCACAATTGTGTTTTATATGTTTCACTGTCAGCAGAAAGCTGCAGCACATTTGTAAAGCTCTAACCTGAAATTTCATCTGCTCAGCTTTCTGGGGATCAACAGCTACAATATGCTGGTAGTGCCTCAAAGTGTGTCTGCGGTCCTTCTGCTCTGCAGCCATGTACCGCTTCAGAGCCTGCAGCACACGCTGTGGCTGGAAGACAGGATGCAGTCACACAGTCAAGAAGTAGTACAGCTACATGGAGGTAATCTCATACATTCATTGTGCAGCATGGAATCTAAAGCAGATTCACGATACCAGGGTTAGCTTTAGCTCCATGCTAAGCTTCTGTCCTCCTCAGCACTCCATTGACTTACCTGGGGGGGATCAGATTGCACAGCAGTCAGGTAGTTCTCCAGGGCCAGGCGACGATTGTTGTTGAGAATTGCTTCGACTCTGAGAAGATGTGTCTCCACCAGCCTCTGCCTCTCTCCAGCGACCTGTTCCTCCAGAGTCTGCAGCACAGACTGAAAGTGCTGGTTGAGACAAAATATGTGGGTTGATAAAAGGATGAAGAAGTAAAAAGCCCATTTTATTAATAAAGTTAAATTTAACAGGGAAATCTTAAATGTTGAACATAGTGTTTGAAGCACGATTACCTCATTCAGGGCCTGTCTGTCTGACTTTGGAAGGTTTTTTGACTGGTTGTCAGCCTCTGCCCATTCCTTCATAATCTGGGGAATCAAAGCCCACAAATTCAGTTTATTATTGTAAAAGAATCAAACAGAGAAGTTCTATCTTGGACACAAGAGGTAGAATTTATGTGTGTGACTTGAGTTACTGCCTATTACAAAACAAAACATGATAGCTTGTGTGAGAAATGCTTTAAAGGAAAATCCATAAACTCATTGCAGGTGGCAGCAGGCAACAAACTATTTGTTTCAATTATGACATAAAAAAAGGCCAGTTTTGGAAGAACATCAAACATACGACAGCCTCCTACAAGAGACATAAAATAGTTTTTCTAAAATTAGAGAAACACCAGCTGTCAGAGCAAAGCTGTCAGAGCAAAGATACACACCCACACACACAGATGTAAGGCTTCTGCCAATGATGAACATTATCTTTGATTAATCTGGCGATTCGTTCTATGTTTCCTGTTTGACTGCTTCTTCAGAATCTGCTTCCCAACTTTTCTGGAAGTGGACTTTGTACATATAATATGAAACATAAAATATGAAAGTTGTGAAGTTTTCTAAAATGCAACAAAACATAAATCTGTAAACCATTAACTTGTTTCTTTTGCATCAACGGTACCTTCACTCATGTTCAAGTAACCCAAGGTGTATATACTGATGCCCCCCCATGACATTCCAAATGTTGACTTTTTCACCTTCTGTTGATAACAGCCTGGATGTTATCTGGAAGGACACTCTTATCTTTGGCACCTAGAGACAATGCCCATTTGTCCTAAAAGCAGCTATATATGGATTTCCTGCACAGAGTTGATATATTGCTTCCTACTTGTATAATAAAGCTTCTAGATGCACTGGCATGCTGTGTTGAAAGAACTGGGCCCATGTGTCTATACTGATAATGGTTTGGTTATAAAGTCCAGGTTCTAGATTTTTAAAAACACAAATGAAGCTGGTTGATGAAGATGCTGAAAGCCATTTCCTTTGTACTTATGTTTGTTGCAAAAAATGTTTAAAAGACAGAACATATTACAAATTTATTCATTTTGCATTTTGGGAAACTTTCTAACTTTTTTAAAGCTCCCTATTTTCAACCTTTGTTTGAAGCATATTATACACTTCTTTCTTTATCTGCTTCCCTGAAGCAGGTAAATCATATTTAGGCCCCTTCCCCTGCCATTTCATGAATCAGAATAGAACAGGGGTTGCTCACACCAGATTAATAAATCACCTGTTAAAGTGTGCCCTGCCAGCTGACATGCCATTAACCTGTCCTTAGCTCTGTGAAATTCACCTCATTGATGCGTTTCATTCGGCGCTCCTCCAGGTCTGTTTTGGCACGCAAGAAGTTGGCATGCTCTGTGTCATCCACTGGCTTCTCAAAATAAACATCAACGCCATCTGTGGGCCGAGGCGTGGTCACTTGTGGGAAAGACAGGAAATAGCTTGTTATAGTCACACAGGTAGCATGAGCTAAACTGAAGTTATCCAGTGATTAAAATCTGCATCAAAACAAGGCAAAAATTACACTGAGAAAGCAGCACAAACAGGAAAGGCTCAGATAAACATCAGAGAAAGTTACATTAAGAGCAATAGAAGACGTGTTGCGACCCACAGACTCATGTGCTTTAAGCTAAAAAAAACTAATTTTTAACTAAGTTAGATTATTATAAAGTGATGAAAAGAATGATTCCAGATCAGATAAGGAATGCTTGATGACGACTTTGAAAATAAGCATACTTTCAGTATTATTCTAAAGAGATTATGTAATGTTTTTTGGGTTTTCCCTTCATTTTCAGAGTATTTAAAGGCAAAGGCATTTCATGTACAAGACAATTCAAAGTCCTTTACATAAAACATTACAGCAGGGTGTAGAAAGCAATAACAGGTGCATTAAAGAAAACAAAAACAAAGATTAAAAGAAATTAATTTAATTAAATAAAAACAGAAAGAAAAAGATAAAATAAAAAAGATAAAATGCAAGAAATATGCATGTGGAGCATAGAAGCTGAATGTAGCTTCTTCATGTCTGGTTCTGACTCTGGGAACTGATAAACTGGACCCAGATGACCTGAGGGTTCAAGTAGGTTCATACTGGGTCAAGAGGTGACTGATGTATTTTGGTCCTAAACCAGAGCTTCAGAGCTTTATAGACCAGCAGCAGAAAAGTCTATTCTCTGATGAGCAGACAGTCAGTGTAAAGACCTCAGAGCTGGACTAATGTGGTCCACTCTCTTGGTCTTAATGAGGACTCAAGCAGCAGAGTTCTGAATAAGCTGCAGGTGTCTAATTGATGTTTTTAGGTAGACCTGTAAAAAAAAAAGTTACAATAATCAAGCCGACTAAAGATGAAAACATGAACCAATTTTTCCAGGTCCTGCTGAGACATCAGATCTTTACAGCTTGATATATTCTCAAGGTGATAGTAGGCTGATTTTGTGATTCCCCTAATGTGTTTTTCAAAGTTTAGGTCTGAGTCCATCAATACACCCAGATTTCAGAGGTGGGGCGGCAGTTGCTCAGGCGGTAGAGCGGGTCGCCCAATAACTGGATGATGGCGGTTTGATTCCCACTCCCCCAGTCATCTGTTGTTGTGTCCTTGGGCAAGACACTTCACCCTCCTTGCCTTCAGTGTGTGCATTACTGGTGTTGGAATGTGGATGAATGTTTGGTGATGGTCGGAGAGGCTTTAGGCGCGGATTGGCTGCCACGTTTCCGTCAGTCAGCCCCAGGGCAGCAGCGGCTACACAAGTAGCTTACCATCACCAGGTATGAGTGAGGAGTTCATGAATAATGGATACAATGTAAAGCACTTTGGTACCTTGAAAAGTGCTATATAAA
The DNA here is from genome assembly GCF_017639745.1 of Melanotaenia boesemani. NCBI lineage: Eukaryota > Metazoa > Chordata > Actinopteri > Atheriniformes > Melanotaeniidae > Melanotaenia > Melanotaenia boesemani. The sequence goes on along the minus strand of NC_055687.1, from coordinate 21,718,703 downwards.
TATAATCCATTTTTGGCCTGGTTGGTGGTTTTTAGGTGAATAGACTGAAGCTCTGTGGTAACCTTTAATCGTTTCTCTTTGGCTCTAAAGACAGTCACCTCAGTTTTGTTTTTGTTTAACTGAAGAAGTTTAGACACATCCAGTCATTAATCTCCTCAATGCATTTACCAAGAGCCTGGACGGGGCCTCGGTCTCCTGGTGACATTGTAATATATATCTGCGTGTCATCTGCATAGCTATGGTAACTAATTTTGTTTTTCTTTATGACCTGTGCCAGTGGGAGCATGTAGATGTTAAACAGAAGAGGCCCCAGGATGGAATCTTGGGGAACTCCACATGTAATTCTTGTCTGTTCAGATGTAAAATTACCTATTGACACAAAGTACTTTTTGTTCTCTAAATAAGTTTTAAACCAGTCTAGTGCAGTGACAGAGAGGCCCACCCAGTTCTCCTGTCGTTTAAGTAATATATTGTGGTCAGCTGTATCAAAAGCAGCACTGAGGTCCACTAAGACTGACATTTTTCCATCGTCTAAAACCTGACTGGAAGACATCAAAGCAGTTCTTTTGGGTTAAAAAGTTGTTAGCTGATGATCTTACTTAGAAACGGAAGATTTAAGATCGTCCTGTAGTTGCTCATTTGTGTCTTGTCTAGATTATCCCTTTTTAGCAGAGACTTGATTACAGCTGTTTTTAGAAGCTCTGGGAAGACGCCCAAAGTTAAAGACAAGATCACAATCTGTAACAGATCTGGCTCCAGAGACTTTGAGACCTTTTTGAAGAAACCTGCTTATACATTTTTGTTCAAGGTCTGCATAGTTAAAAGGAAATATTCTAAATAGTCTGTCCTGACTTTTCCTCTGTAACTTATTCACATCACAGCATAACTCATTTGCAAAATGATCATTTCAGTATTTGAATATGCTCCCAAAACAGAATTATAAACCTGTTAATGAGAATAATATTGGCACATTTATGATAATGAAATATTCAACATTGTAATATTCTTTTCTTTTTTTTTGTAAGAACTGCTGCACTTACATAGAAATTTTTGATATTTTGCCTATTTTACTTTTGGTGAATGCATGTTAGACGTCAGCTAGAATGTGTTATATTCATTACTCTTTTTGTTGCTTGTTTTTATTTTCATATGGTACAATTCATCATCACCTCCATTAGCCCACATCTCCCAAGACTGATCATCAAGTCCTAAAAACAGAATTCTGCACTCCATGTTAGGTTATTTTGGACAACTTGGCAGCATGATTGTTCTTATATGGACATTAGATTATGTCACAATGTGGTCTATTTATATGCACAAAAGAAAAGCTTTATACACCAACCTAAAGGAAGGGGAAAACCAAATCAACATAATATAACCTTCTTTCTTTAGTTTTGCAGTGACAAAACTGACTGTTTTTCCCTGAAACTTGCTCTGCACAAACTTGAAAACTCCTAAGAGTTCCACACTGAGTTTGTGGCTTTAGTGGGCTGGGTAAGCTACTGTACATAAATTCCACCTCGGTTTTCCTTTGTAGTATTTTCAACTTTTTTACAATTGCTTTAATTTTCATATAGAAGATGCTGAGTGAAAACAACCATCTTCTTTATTACTTACATAAATATAATTATTTACAATTGTTATGTTTTACGTTTGTAGTGTTAGATCAAATGATAATTTCACAAACAAAACTGGATACACTGCCCAATACCACATAACATAAAAAACAAACTTTCACTGTTCCAGTTATTGTTTTTTTCTGTTGCCAAAGCATATAGTGAGTATTATATAGATTTCCCACAATCAATGAATTTGCTCCCATTCTTGTGTATAAGTGGTTAACTGCTCTATTTACTGTGCACACTAGCAGAAACTTTGCTGTGGCCTTGCTGCGGCTGTAAATGCATGATATACAACAGAAAAACCTAAAACCCATACACGCAGACACGTGTTGAGGTATCATTTCAAGTTGAATTTGAAACAAATAAAGCCCCAAATACAGTTCTCATATATATTTAGAAAGATAAACATGTCTGCACATCTGTGCTGAATGCATGCATGATACTGTACATGAAGGACTGTAAGTATATCTGTTTGAAAAATCAAGAGATATTATAAAGAAGAGAAAGCAGGACTTGCAGTACTTCTCACCTTTACTTTGAGATTCACACCTACTGATCACTCGCTACATTTTTTAGAAACGGAAAAAAAAAAAAAAAAAAAAAACCCAACAGAAAAATAACACTTACAGCTGGCTTCCTTCATCAAGGGTGCAGAGGTGGTGGGTTTGTTGCTTTTGTCGTAGTAATACGAGTCCAAATAATCTGATGTCTGGTAAGGACCTGAGTCAATAGGGTACTCATACTCCTCTGGATCTTTTTCAGCCATTGTCTCCTCTTCCTCCTCTTCTTCTGCGTCCTCCTCATCAATGTCATCCTCCTCTTCCTCCTCCTCTTCTTCCACCACTTCATCATCCTCCTCTTCCATATCACCCTCATCCACATCCGTGTCAAGAGAGGGGCTTGGAGTGGGAACTGTCACTTTGGTACTGTGAAAAAATTCATACTCATCACTCTGATGGCTTAAACGAACAACAGCTTCATTCTACAAAACGCTCAGTGGAATCATCTTACACAGAGTTGAATTTTCCACTGGTTTGGGAAGTAAGAGTCTGAGGACCATTGGGACTTTCTTCTGTCTCTCCTTTACTGTTTGAACTGCCTCTGCCTGGGCAGCACACATATTCAACACCTCGGAAATGGTCCCCACATGGCAACAGCATCCCGTAGCTGTGGAGCTCCAGATTGTCTGAGGTGCATTCCTGATGGGAGCAAAGGAATTTAAAAGGGAGAGCCAAATTTATGATGTGATTATTCAGAAACGTTCCACTGAGGTCGAAAATATGTTTGTGGTAGAAGCTGCATGACAAACTATAAAATCTAAATATAAATGTTGAGCGCCATTTCTCTCAACAAAAGGTTTAAAAGGAGGACTCAGACACCTAAAATGAGTCACCTTTTTGCTCTGAAATTAAAATCACAAGTAGGAGAGCTGACTAGCTGAGTTAACACTTTTAGATATGCACTAAAAAAGCATCTGCAAACATTAAGCAAAATGCAACAATGAGAAGTCTAATCAAGATTATCCATCTACGTTCACACTCCTCTGTCCTTCTCACCTCCTTGGCAATGTTGTGCCAGTACACATAACTCTCGCAGGCATCCATCTGCTCCTGGTGAAGGAAACGGCATTTGTCGGGCACCAGCAGGGCCTCGCTTACGTACTCGCCTTCTGCAGCATTAAAGAAGAGGTGAGGGTCAGTGAATGAGGAGTTTGATGTCTACTTTAACAAGGTCTCCCACAAAATACAAGTATCCACATACAGAAGCATGATACTTAAACGGATATGGTTGCATAAACTAGGAGTGACAGAAAGCATAAATGAGTAATGAGGAAGCACTTTGAAAAGACAAGCTGCAGTTACAGCAGCTTGTCCAGGATATAAGTTTGCTTTGCTTAAATCAATGTATCAGTCGAGTTTATCACAGAGATCATAAAAAAACCTATTTATTTTATATTTATAGTCTTAATATATTTTCTGTTAATCTAAAATATGTTAATATAAGACTAATATTACATGATGTGTATTCTCCAGAGCAAAGAATATTGTTTACCCATGTTACAGGCACTACACTAGCACTTAACCTAGAGCAGGTCTCGCAGCAATGATGTTGCTAGTCTAGCTGGCCCTCTAGTGGCTTTTAGGGAAAAAGGCCCCTCCACAGTTCTGTTGATCTGCACCTATGTGTTTAACAACCTTAACATTTTAAACTTGTATTAATCTTTTTTTTAACAGTGCCAATAGTATTAGATCATTGTGGCACTGGAAAAGGTGTGTAGAAAATGTGGCACAGAAATGCCATAAATGAAATAAAAAAAAGAAAGAAAGAAAGAAAGAAAGAAAGAAAGAAAGAAAGAAAGAAAGAAAGAAAGAAAGAAAGAAAAACACATGTTGGAGCAAGTAAATGATCTACAAACATGAAACATTTGTTTTAACTCAATGGCAAGAGCCAGAGCTGATTATTGATGCTTGTATTATCAACTGCTTGCAGTAAATTTAGACAACAAAAGGACATAAATGCCTTTTACACAATGTACTGTACAACAATGGCTAAATGCCTCTTGAATATTTCAGACACATGTAAAATATGTCTTTTCAGGCTCACACCGAAGGATACACACAGAACATCCATAAAACCTAAATCCATTGTCATGACAACAATGTGTGTTGCTCTTACCCAGACAGCGGTAGGGCAGGACGATGAAGGGGTGTGTCTGGCAGTGGCCCCAACCTTTCTTACACCATGCAGGGATGGTGACAGGTCTTTTTGACTCCTCTATATGGGAGATGGATAGCGCTGGGTACATCTGGATGAACAAGTACATGCAGAGATGACAGAGACACAGAAACAACCAGGTGGATGGACAGAACACAGGTAAATGGGTTGAAGGGGAGGATTAAACAGGGGAAAAAATGTTAAGGAGGCTCAGTTTGGTTGAAATATAATTTGTAGGATCAGGGGGGAGGAGGAAGCAGAGCACAGTCAGTAAGGAAAAGACTAACAGGGGAAAGAGCCATGCAGCATATTTTTTTAAATATGTGAAACTGTGTAAAACATTTCTCAGAGGGTTTGAGGCCATGTTTGACACATCAAACTTAATCTCTTAAGAAAAACAAAACAATGATAACAAGAACATTAAAACAAAAATATTTCAGACCTCAGTCTGAGATTGAATAGAAAATAAATGTAAATGGCTCATAGTCTAAAAACACATTTATTTTAACAAATATCAAGAATTAAATCACAAATTTGTGTAAAAGCAACTGCAGATACATAATGTGCCAACTAATCATATTAGAGGCTTTTCAGGCTTTTGGTTGCTGCTATTGGTATCAGTTATATCTAATTTGGCCTCCAGATGTCACTTGGTTGCCTTCACAGTTAATTTTAATAGCTATTAATACTGAAAGAACAGCATGTGAAGGGTATTTGTGCCACTAACAACTTTACAGCAGATGAAAAAGAGTGAAAGAGTTTAGATACAGTAATAGGTAACAAAATGAGGAGAAGTGGATGGTGGCAAAATGAAATATTGCAATATTTCAACAGACCACTATCACTATACTATATATAGTTAAATATATAGATTTCATGAAGCAGGTGTTAGAAAATAATAATAGGGAAAAAACAAAGTAAATTGTGCTTTATTTCCCTATGTGTTAAATAGCAAATCAACAAGTTCTATTAATTAGAGCTGTTCTTTTTAATAAAAAAAAGCTGTCTGTTTAAATATCAGTTCAAAGCCCTACCTCCTGACAATAGGACAGGACTTGGCTGGGATCTTTGAAGCAGCCCTGGCGGCTCTGAGGATCCGGCTCCCACTGACCAGTCTGTATGTTCATGTGCAGGAGCTGACGGCCACAGAACATTGCAATTTGCGGCTCTGTCACCTGGGGGCCTGGCCCATTCACTTCAGTCATGGCCAAAGCCTATAAAGCACAGAGAGGCAAGAGAAAGAAGTCAATACAAACCCAGTGGCAGAGAAAAGTGTGTCTGAAGCTGATCCAGGGCAGATAATTTCTAAATGCACTTTAGTGCTATCCAACATTAGACCAAGAGCGTGAGGTTGAGTGGAAGACAGAGAGGTGGTTGGCTGGGGGATCGAAACTGAGACAAGCGAATGTAGCAGAGGCTAATGCACAAGAGAATCGACTGCACTGCACACTGTTTGTGTTAGGAAGATAATAGCAAGCCTAAATTTTCAAAGGAAGATTCACAGAAAACTCTGTGGTGAAATACCCAACATTAAATAACAAAATGGGACAACAAAGGTGCACACAGTTCGCACAGGTTTTCTGTTTGGTGACATTTATTTCTGAGAACATTAACAAATGATAAAGGATCAAGCCTTTTTATTTATTTATCTTTTTCTTTTTAGAAAAGATAATGAAAAGCAATCAAAAATTTGCCACCTGCCATCCCCTCCTCCCTTGGCCTTGTAGTATGCTGCTATTGATCGTTGGATATGTTGCCTCTGCCTAGGGGAGGGCCCAGGAGACCCCACACAGAGGAACAAACAGCAGCTATGGCTGGGAGTCAGGTGTTAATACAAGCTCATTGACCGATGTGCCACTTCACTACATTAACACACAGGACAGAGACAGAAAGAGCCAAGGGAGGAATAACAGAGGGGCGGGGTTGAGTAGCTCTATAAACAGCACAAGCAAGGACTTACTCTACTTTAACAGACAAAACAGACTTTCCAAAGAGACCTCTTGTAACGTGAAGAAAGCAAATCTCTGATGAAAAAAATGACTTGTTTACTTAAACTTGTGTCTCCTGCAGGTCATGCTAAGAGGACCTACAAGTGTTTTAGTGAGAATTTGACAGTGACGTTCATGCAGAGAATATATAATAATGTTAACTGCCTAACCCTGAAAATCCCTGAAAAACCATCCTGCACCTCAGAGCCTAAACAGCTCATATCCTTTCATCTGCCCTGACAGACAGACAGATAGGCCGACTGACAACAGACAAGACCAGCGACGCTGAGCCAATTATAAGCGAGATGCCCACAGGGAAGAAATGGAGGAGAAAAATATGGTAGAGTGACGCCTGATCAAAGGAAAGCCCTGCTTAGGCCAAGCAAAGCTAAAGTGTTTGAAGTCCTAATTAAAATTTATACCGAATAAAATAAATATATAAAACCCTCTGAGTAAATGTACAATAAATATAATAAGCCCTGAGCAGTCGATGCATTCTAATTACACTAAGAGGGCTCTGTGTTTCTGCATGTCTTTCCAGATTTCTTACAAATTGCAGACCTACTTTCATTACTGCTGACCATTTCCCAAAGCAAGTCACATGATGGCATTTACTGAACTTGTGAGATTTTGTTTTTACTAAGACTATAAATAGTTTAGTGATCCTTGAGGTACAAAACGTCATGTTTTTTTTAAAACCTCTTTCTGGATCATGTGCTAAAAAAAGACCAAAATAACTCATTATTTTTAAGTTATTATGATTTTGTATTACAAAGTCTATTGTGTGTTCAAAAACTTATTTTCTCATTTCAACAACAAAAATGTTAATATGATGCAAAATTGACTTTCTCCCTTTTTATTTTTGTATTTTTCCTCTCCTGTACAGGTTACAGTTTGTACAGCTCTCAGCAATTACAAATATCTTACCCCAGTGAGATAACCTGCAAGTTTCTATAAGTCAGTAAACAGAGCATTCATTTTTATAAACTTTCACACAGATATTGTCATACGTGCGTGCATGCAAACAAACTAAAGTGCATTTACTAAAACAAACAAACATATTAACTAGCTTAAAAAGAGGGGAAAAGTGGATCTGTTCCTGAGCAAATGTGCTGATTAGGTTTTTCATGGACAGAGCTGACTTGGATTTTTTAATTGGTTAAGTGTATTGTAAGATAAGCACAGTAAAACACTGCTGAAGCTGCTGAAACAGCCTGTCTAGAGCAGCTGCTGAGCTAATGCCTTAACGGATACATCTTTATGGAGCAGGGAAGGTCAGTGACACACACACACACACACACACACACACACACACACACACACACACACACACACACACACACACACACACACACACACACCCAAAAAGAAGAAGAAAAAAAAAAAAACAAACAAACAAACTGTAAAACTTCCGGATATTTGAGATGATAACGTGACTGCTCCAGCTCTCTTATTCTGCCTGCTCTCCACTACTGCAGTTGCAGAAAATCAATGTTGAGCGACTGCAACTGTATCACCACATTCCATCCAATCAATAGTAGTCCATCAGGAGCCTGAAGCCCTGACCCCCGGCACGGAAAAGCTGCACTCCAAATCTAAAGCCAGATGTGGGACCAGATTAAATCTCCTTCTTGTCATAAACTCTAATAAGAAATACTGTATTTACACTTCTGTCACTTGACAGTGGGAGAAAAACTTTTTGCATGTTTGTTGACCCCGTCTGAATTACAAGTGGTTTTTGGATATGAATGCTTGTGGCAGCTTCACTTCTAAATTACTTTACCCAGAGTGGCAAAATTGTAATTTCTTTTTCCCTAAAAAGCAGTATTTTTTAAGGCAATGCTCTGACTCTGGGGAACATCTAAATTCTGTGCTTGAACCTGACAGCTCTTTTGTGTCATTACCATGTTAAAGCAGTCTTTACAGATGTAAATGTGCAACCTTTGAAGACTGAGTAGCGTCAACATCATAACAAAAGTATAATGACACACTATTAAATAGACCCCAAAATGATGGTTTTTCTCTGGAAAGTGAGGATCATCCAAAATGGTGTCTGTTCTTTGTCTGACCTTGTCACTCACAGCAGGGGTTAGAAAGGTGATCCCACAACTTAGGATTTACAAATTATTTGAGAGAGGGGAAGAAAGCCACATGGTAAGATGTCTTCTGCATGTCAAACACTGTATTCAAGCCAATCAAGGGTTCTTGAGAGTCTGTAATCTATCCAGAGAGACCAGGGAGGAGAAATAGATGAAAAGCTCCAGAGTTTCACTTAAAGTTTGGTTTTGGCACCAGGCAGAGAGAGACAAGGAGTTAGAGTAGTTTCTCCTTTGTTTCCTAAAAAAAAAACCTCGGCCATCTGTTTGGGTGAAAGTGCGTTAGATCCAACCATAAATTCCAGGGCCCTCATTTATCAACCTCTTACGCACAGATTTGTGTGTGAAAATATTTTCACCCAGAGTGTGGAATTTGCCATCTTGTACTTCCACTTAAAGATGTTCTTAAATATAAGACCATGCGTACGTACAGAATCTAGTGGTAGAACGGGGAAACTGACATGTAGCTTCAACTTACAAAATGCAAGAGTTTTCCAGTGATTTGGGATCTATGCTGCAAAGTTATATTAACTACTATTCTGGTGAATATCCAGGTGGTGTTGAGTAACGTCAAATCAAATATCCTTCATTTCTACAAAACTGCAGATATGTCTTGTTAGTTTAACTTTTTTACGCAGCATATTGTTTCAGAGGATGTTAAATAATATTCATCTCATTCACTTAAGCTTTGGCAAGTGAGCTTTCAATGTATTTTTTTAATTAAAGTTGCTAACTGAACTTGAATAAATTAACTAAACAGAGATATTTGTTATGGCATCAAGCTTAGCACTCTGAGGAGAAACATGAAGGCGATTTCCACGTGACTTCTAAGGGATGTGTTGTTTCTATTATGGTTAAATGAGGGCGTTTGTGAATGCAAATGACCAGAAACGGGCAGGAGCAGCTGATTTAGAACATGTGGGATTTATCAACAGCTACTTACTAACGACTGTGTATGTGTACGACTGGCCTCTGTATGTTTGATAAAGCTGGATTTTTTTGTACTTATGACCATTCTAAATATCATTCGTAGGATAAAGTATAGGACAGTTTCTACCAAGAAACTGATAAATGAGGACCAGGTATCTCTCCTGCCTGGAGAGATTTGACTACAACTGGGTGTTAAATTAGAGCCACAGACTCTCATTTTCAATCTATGTTTGAGTAAGTATTTATAGTTTAGCCAGTAATTCAATGTGGAGGTGCCTGGCTTAAATTAAGTACTAATAAATTTGTTGTAGAGGAGATTCATCTTTTGCTATCAGTTTCAACCAACTAAGACTCAGACAACTTTCTCCCGTTTTTCATCAGAATTCTCACAGATGATCCTCAGACCAAGTCTCAGTTTAAATTCTAGCTAGTGATGGAAGTACCATGGTAGGTTCAAGGGCAAAGTTACTCAGCAGACTGTGTAAAGAGAGGTCTGTTGGCACTGGTAAAAGTTCATCATGTTCTCAGATTGCCTTGCTAGTTCAAGCATGTTTCAATAGCAAGCATTGTTTTAAAACATACTTCAAACTTTCAGGAATTTGTACAATAATTTGACCATTATATGAAAGTGTCACAACAACTGAAAATGCTTTAATCAGAATATTTTGGGCTGTTTAGTCTCAGTTCACTAAACAGGCCCAAACAATGGCCCAGTATGGAGAAGCATCAGGGCCTCCTTTCACAGCTGTAAATAGTTTTTAGCTCCAGTGAATGAATCCTTTTTTTGTCTTTATTAAGTATTTTTGTCCATAATTTCTACTTACAAAATACAAGTGTTTCCATTGTGACCTTAAACACATAAAGAGTCTTGTGGTCTGTGTTTTCCATTTTAAATCCAATTCAACTTTACAGTGTTGTGGCATGAGCCTCTCTGGTCCAGCTGGCTTCATAATAATGCTGTACAATCTGTCAGCAATGACTCTTCTCTGGAAAAAAAAAAGCTACACCGCTCCTTGTCTCAGGAGAAAAAAAAATACTGGAGAGTACTGAAGCATTTTTGTGCAGTATAGTCAGCAGACATGGAGAGGGTGTTGGGTTCAGAGGCAGTGCTCGAGAATCCTGCACTCCACATATCATGTCCTGGTGCTGATGAGGCACACAGCTCAGTAGCCTGACGGCTCCCCACTGCAGGGAAAGCTGCATCATTAATAACAACCTGGTGATATAAAGCCAGAGACATCGACTGGCATTCTGCCTTTTCACCAGATTCTTTGCCTCCGTTAGCTCCCTTGATATTCCATTATTTCTCCGGTCTGCTTCTCAGAATCTACCACACAGCGGAACAGCTGGCTCAGATATAGTCATGGTCAATTACATTTTCACAGATATTCCTCTTGTCAAAGAAATTACGCTGCAGTGTTGAGCACACATAATAACTATAGCTATAATCTGCTGCAAGCTGAACATAAATGCTTGTGTCTGTCAGGGCGAAGTTTGGGCCAGGATGGTGGAAATGTTTTGCCAGCATCTCTTGTCCTGTTCTGATTAAAATTTCAGCACCTGTTCCATCCTTATGTTGCAAGATGACTTCATCCTCTGTAATGATGCAATCTGTTGGCCCTGGCAAGCAAGCCAAAGCAGAGGAAAGAAGCCCACCCATCATTTGTCACATTTTATAAGATGCTCCCAGGCTGTACATTGAGGAACTATCACAAAGTCCTTTAATGCTGGTGTGCTTGGGGCAACATATCATTTTATGTATACAACTAGATTCAAACATGGCCTTTAATATCACAAAAGCCTTGTGCAATCATGATTGAGTTTGCTTTCATGTCTGTGAGTTACATCTATAATTCATCTGCTCCATACTGCCTTTGTTATCTTACAAGCTCACTATTATCTTAGGGACATGGTCTGTCTGTGCTTATGTTATGTGAAGCACATTGAAACACCCTCTTTTATCTTTTTTTCCTCACAAAAATATGATGCTCTAGTGAACTGAATTGACACCTGAAGAATAGGGAAAACCTATGTAGGTTTAAGGAAACTACATAGTTGTGGTTAGATTCCTTAAACCTACAATGTAAAATTCAAGGACCTTTTTATTTTTCCTTCTAAAGTTCTGATTTGACAACAGTGTTTTATTCACAAACTTAACAAAAGTTTAAAATCAGTGATAATTATAAATGTTTATATTAACCACAAAATAGGCATCATAATGTTGTGTGCATAGTGGTATAGATGATGAGACAACAGGGGGAGAAAAAAACAAAACAATTATGGTGACACCCACAAGAAGAAAATGGAGAAAACTATTTTTCGGGAATTATATTAATCTTTGGAATGTATAAAATAGAATCCCGGAGGAAATCAAGGCAGCTACTGATGCTATATCTGGGAAGACAACGGTCATTCACATGGATGGGTTTAAATTGATTGTGTATTAAGTGTACTGAGATGGCGTTGTGAATTGGCGCTACATAAATAAAGCTAAACTGAATTGAAGTCACATGAGTTCAAACAGCTGGTGAGGTATGTTATATTAATTTTTGCCAGATCAGATGCAATTTGCTAAATTGTTTAGATTCTCCCTAATATACATTTAGACTTCTATAAAAAAAAAAAAAAAAATCACTTTAACCCATAAGAGCCCAACGTGACTTATTTGTTACATACAGTTTCTGAGACATTTTGCTTCACGTTATGGTATAAACTTTGCTCAAAATCCTGTTGCACACAATCTGATACTTGTCTTCTGTTCCCTAATAGATACCCAGAAACAGAAAACCACAATATACCATTTTTTCATGGGTCAGGTCTTAATGGGTTAAGTGAGCATACTATTTTTTGGTTGAATTAGTGGAAGCTTTTTCAAATTTCATGTCACTCAAAAATAATACATATTGAACATATCTTAACTGAGAACTGAGATTACATAAAAAGGTTCTGGCACAGCTTTATCTACTCTAAGGCCTGCAATATTAAAACTCTACACAGTAAATCTAACCACATATTTATTTTTAGTCAATTTGCTCTTAACTTCACTTGACTAACCCACTAAATTTCCATAATTTAGTAACATAGGAGAAAATACATTAATACCATGTGGTCCTGATTGAACAGGTAAAGAAAATGGATGGATGGATGGATGGATGGATGGATGGATGGATGGATGGATGGATGGAATACATTAATCCAGTGAACATTACAGGTTCTGTGAACCTGTCTGGTGTGAAAATCCTGATTAGCTGCTGCTGACTAACAGAATACTGCAGACTGGCCTATTGCCATCACTCACACAGAGAACACACCCACATACAAATAGGACTCAGAGATGCATAACCCATGAATTCACGAAGCACACACACACAGGCTTTTCTGAGCATGTCTTTGTGCTTCTCCGCAGCACAGATGGCTGAATAGTGGGTGTCTTCCTGCTCCTGAGCCTTTCCGTCACTCATTCTCTATTTTCCTTTTTCTGTTGTCCCCCTTTCTCCTCCCAAGGCTGAGCCTGATGCCCTATCTTTGATTTCCTTGTCTCCCTGCCCCCCTCCCAGCTTTCATACAATGTGTGACACTCCATTGTTTGGCCTCCCTTCCAAGACTAGTGCTAAATGGTCAGATAGCATTTAGGAACATTCATCACTGTAATCATGTTGCTTAATTATTTATAGAGTCCATCAGACCTCTTCCTGGTGTGGCATGTACTTGCTAGAAAGTGGCAACATTAGTCTGCCAGGTGCTCTTAGTGCAAAACAGACAAAGCAGGTTAGCTCTGTGGATTGATTTGTTATCATGCATCTTTGACTAATGGCTAATTGAAGCCATTAAATTCCCATTCAGAAGAAGACGATGGGCAGAACAGAAAATACTACACTATGTTTTATATTATGATCTTTAGCTTTCTACAAGAAAGCACGTGTAGCTGTAAATTTGCTTACTGAATGCTAAACTAAATGCCTCATTTCAGTACTTCATAGCCAACTATTATGACAGACGGTTTTAGTTGCAGAGATGTGCAAACATCACAGGCTAAGTCAAGCTTCATCATTTCAGATTATGACGATCCAGCCTCCAGCTGGGCACACTGGGAGCAGATGGCCCTGTAATCACCAGAGTTCATCCAGGGTTAAAGCAGCAGCCAATACCAGCTCTCAATATTTGATTAATTCAAATATAGTTTAAAATATAGGACATGTCAGCTGGCTGCACTGTGGACTTCATGGAAGCAGAGGTTGGCAGTGCTACCTGGTTTATAATCATGGGTATTTGGGAGTGTGGTAGCTCAGAAATGTGTAATAATGTCTGCGGAGCAGCTGAGTGGGCTCTCTCAAACTTAGAGCTTACATATTTCCAGCAAGCACTCTATAAGCTGCTGCTTCTGAGGAATGGAAAGGTTGCTTCCTCTTCATAGATCCAACTTAATTTGATGCAGACTTCTTTGATGTACAGTAGCACTGAGGGACCTGCATTCCTACAGGAACAGAGATTTCAGCTTTCCCAGCTGGGACACACATTAATTATAATAAATATCCGTTCCAAACATATCATCTTCCTCTATAATACACTCAAAGATGCACACATCTACATTCTACTGCCATTGTGAAGCCATATTAGAACAGCCCTGTTTCCTGCTGACCATTTCTTGTATTGGTCACATTCTGCCTTTGACTAGCTCCTGTACATTTTTCACAAATGTCCAATGTTACGATAAGCAGCACACAAAAGGAAACTCCCACGGATATAGCTTTAATTTGATGCGTGGTATTCCTAGTTCTATGGAAAGCGGGTATTGAACAATATTCAGAATGAAACAAGTGATTGTGATACTTGTGTAGTTGTACATGTTTGTCTCTCACTACCACCCACATTTCAACAAATGCTTCTTCTGAGTCACACAGCACAGGGACGCCACATTGTGCATGCTTTCTCCCCCGAAAAGACAAAAAAACAAAAAAACAACACATCGCACAGTTGGTCGTTTTCACAATCTTTTCTATGTAACCACCTCCTGTAGATATGTGGGAGACACACATCAGCGTAATAATTTTCCAAAAAAACAAAGTCCGGAAACTTTAGGTGCCTGCAAGACTTAATTTCTTCAATGCAGCCAAAATGAAACGATTTTGTCACCTGTTGGCGTTGATATATTTCTACTATTATACAACACAGCTGAACATCCATACAGTTCAGCTAAACAACTTGGGGATGCCAGCATGTTAATGCCAAAAACTGTGAGCTTGCAGATGTAATTTCAAGCTGAAGGGATACCTCAGGCGATTGAAGGAATCAACGGCTTAAAGGAGATTTCAGCACTGCAGGTCTGTCTGAATCATCCCAGTATCAACACAATTGACTCTGAATCATGGATTTTCTGTAGGCAGATTGAAACAGGAACAAATCTGTATTAATGCAGTAAATAAATTCAAAATGCTTGAGTCGTGATGCTGTAAATTTCTATTATCAAGCATAACCATGCTTAAGTGAATGATATTTATTGTTGAAGCTATGACATACTAAACTCAGAAAGACACTTGGTTTCTGTTGCTGCAGGTTTAAAATGTCTTGATTCTGGTACGTGAAATTGAATTTGTATGCTGCAGATACATAAACACATCAAAACATTCTGAAAGCAAAAGGAAAAGTACAGAACTTCAAAATATAAAAGCTAGGAATAAGCGGTATTATCCACTGCCAGACTTTAAACTTGTTATCCACTCTGAAACCAAAATATCTAATTTAGGATTCCAAGGAAATTCTAGATTGTATATGTGTGACAGAGGAAATAGAATATTTGGATAATAACTGTATTTTACAGCCGAATGAATGATGAGACGAGTGTGTAGGTGTGTGACGGAAGGAAAACTGAAGGGCTTAAAACAACAGCATCATACCTTTGAACAGTTTCAGTTGATTAAGGAAATCTCATGGCTTAAACGAGAGCCTGTTTAGGTTAAAAAACTGTAATAATTGATCCACTTAAGGACAAACTGTCTTTCTGCAGTGCTCCTGAAAAACAACAGCCAGCTCGCATCAATAATCATGCAAGGAATCTAATGCTTCCTCTTGGCTCTTATCTTGCACTCTGGGCCGTTTGCTGTCTCTCAAGCAGCTCACTCTGCCTTTCACTCTGTTGTCTTTGCAACAGATCTAGAGTCTTTTTTCCAAGATATACTGCTTGGGATCTGCATGCTGGCTCTCGCCCAGTTTTCTTTTTCATGTCACTTCATGCATGCTGAGTATTTTATACAGATATTATGTATTTGGTCAAGCCAATAATTCATCATGTACTTAATAAAACAAACACTTGTGATTTTAAGGGGAAAAAAATCATTTGCATCACATTAAATAGCAGTCACAGTTAAACATTAACACAAGTTAAATGTCAACCTTTTTGTCAAGTTTAATTTTGTTTTAAGGAAATTTCAGGAAACTGTAAACTGCATCCAGCCAAATAAACATGTCTAGACTGTAATAACTGTACATAAATGGTAACATGACATTTAAGCTAGCAGGGGGGTTGTATAACCATTGGAGGCAAAATAATAAAAAAAAAGTCTACAAAGGTTAAATTTTGTTTAAAAATCCAATAAAAAGTTGAAATACCTAAATATATCATTTTCTCTCTGTTTGATATGCCTGGGCTTTCCAGGGTTAAATCCTGCATATGAAGATGCAGTTGGAAAGGAGGGGGAGGAGTGGAGGGAATGGGGCTTACAGCGTTCATATATCTCTTTTCTATTTATGCACATATAAAACTTTGATCACACTGTGCCTGCTCCCCTGAGAACCTGTCTAGCAGATGCATCTAAGGAAATGTGCCTTTGAGGTTATGTATGATATGTTGTGTGAACCCCAAGAAAACTAGAGCAGAGTTGTCTGTGTATATTTTTTCATTATTATCATAATAATTACATGAATTTGTCAGTTGCAGGTGTTTCCAGGAGGAGAAAACACAGAACTGAAGTACATAGAGTTAATTGCACTCCTATGGCAGTGTGTATCTAAGGGCCTCTTTACTCCAAGTTGGTTTATTGCTTTAATCAAGAGGCTTGTGTATCGCTACAGTGGGAACAAACACGTCTTTAACTCCCACTGAGATGTTTGACTGCATACCACTGCTCATACAAGAGCCCTAGACGGCTAGTGTGACCCCTTAAGTGCAGGAACACATTGAGGGGATAACCTCTGCCTCTCAGGTCATTCAGAGATTAAATTGCACTGCACAGCATTTTTGGCCGGCTGTTTATAGAAGCTCCGTTAACGAACATCAGAATTAGCAGCTACTGCTGGGCCAGCAGGGACTGACTTGTCACACCACAAACAAAGCAAACCAAGGTTCTGCTGAAGAGAACGTTGAATAAACAGAGTGCAGCTTCAACACACCTGCTTCAACATCTGACTCTTTATTTTATTTGCTCCCATTGAGTGCAACACAATTTTTTATTTTTTTTGCCTTTTCCCTACCAGCATCAGTTGGCCATTGAGAGTGGTTGTCATGGCAACACCACCCACAGGAGCCAGCTACCTTCCCTGTTACCGTAGCAACTGATTCCCTACAGAATTTCAAGCGTGTCACTTTCTCTCTTTCTCCTTTCCAAGTGATTATGGGTCTGGCTCTCTCTGCCTCGCTCTCTTTCTCTCCCATGAAACAGTCAGCACACGTCAAGTTCGACTTTCTGTCCGCAGCTGATTGCTGATGGATTAATTGTTTATGTGTAGTTTAAGCATCATTGTAAATTACATTTGCAATTCCAGACCATGCTGAGCTGGGCATTATTTTTCAACATTAATCTTTCTTTCTCTATTATCTGAAATGTTTTACGTCTATATTATTGTATAGCGTAAACCAAATAGGCGGTAGATGATAGTTTTAGAAGAAAATAACACCAGCTGCAATAACTAACTCTAGGAGGCATCTGTTCCACAACCAGTAGGAAAGCACATGTACAAAAGATCATGCTACATTTGTATACTGTTCATAGTGTGACTAATGCTTCATAATTCAACTACAAAAAAAGAAAAACAATGAAAATAAAATCCATTGGAAAAAGAACAAAGAGATCAGTTTCAGTTCTTCAAATATAAAGATTTTTCCCTTTTTCACTCTCAGATCTATTATATTATATCCTACTAATAAATGAAGTATCTGTGTCTGCATTATGCCTGCATTGTTTAGCATTTACTCAATCAACCTGGAAATTCATGAGTGTATTGCTGACATTGAACATTTATTTGAGACTAATATGTTATGCAGAGGATGAAGAAAATTAATAAATGATGGAAGGATGGATGGATGGATGGACGGATGGATGGGTTTGCTTATGTATATTTACTCTGTACTTAGCTTAGATAACAGCACTTTTTCATGGAAAAGGGAAAAAGTACATTCATAAATAGCGTCTATATTCACAGGCAGTCAGAAATTATTTTACTGCAGTTGCCCAGACAATTAACACCATACACAGTTGCAAATTAAGTTAAAAATACCAAAAACTGCAGTTCAACAACTGACCCCTTGAACTTCAAAGCACTTCAACTTTTTCTTTTGAACTGCATCAAAACAAAATCTCTCCATACACACCCTGGTGTAAAGAAGAGATTTGGCCTTTACCCAAAAATTATGCCCCCAAGGCAGCTTTAGAAGGTTCAAGATTCAATTTATTTTTCATTTGACAAGATTAAATAAGGAATAAAAACACAGTCCCTTAAGCTTCTAATAAAAAAACAAAAATATTTAAACACAACGACATGACACTAAGTAGGCTGAAAAGTAAGGCCACATGGTCCAACTGATCAAAATGAAAAGGTGTGAGGGCTTTTTATCTATCAGGTATGTCAAGAATATTCATTCTCATGATAAAGATTAATTTTCTCATAACTCATCTGCTTTGATTATGTTAAGACTTTATTGTTGTGCATTACTATAGAAGGACTGTTCTGCGAGACAGCTGAGTTTATTCATGAGACATGCATTTTGTCCTTTTGTTGTCTCTCTGGTCAGCTAATTGCTGAGCTTAATGGCCTCTTATCCATGTGTTGATCTGTGGTTGACTATGTCAATTTTCTTTCTGTCTATCTATCTGTCTGTCTATCTGTCTGTCTGTCTATCTCTGTGACAATTACAAAGAGATACATATGATCTGTCCTTCCATATAAACAAAGTTAAATTTACAATATATAGCCTCACTTTTTTTTCTTAAAATAGGGATAATGTGTGGACATTAATCACAATAGCTCTGAATGTTTAAAGCTCAAGGGACCGCATGTACCCTTTAGGGGCCCCCTTAGGGGTCCCGGACCCCAGGTTGGGAAACATTGGCATAAACCAGCAATGTTGCAATACTGCTGTACTTTACTGTTTCTGTAGGCATGACTCCAACACAAATGCTGAATCATTTTTAAGGCAAGTTTTCACAAATCCATGTGCAAAATAATATTTATTCTAACTGAGATCATGTGTTATCTCATTTTCTCTGGAAATATACTGAAGTCATCACAGACTGCCCAGTTACAGAGAAAGTGGTTTAATCATTGTTTCAATCTAAAGAAATGAGCCGTCACCAGGGCCTGGAACCATTTGGGCTTTGAACCTTCCATGCATTATTTTTCCAAGCTAAAATAACCCCCATGAAATGATCTTATTTATCAGCTAAGCTTTTATATGGATATTGGATGTTAAGGGGCATCGCTTCCTCACAACAACAACAAAAAAACATCCCATGCTGAGAAACAAATTAAATGCTACTTATTTCTCCAAATCACTGGAGGGATCTTGTTATTAGTCATCAACAGCAGCCAACACAACACCCGATTCTTCTTCTTCTCAGAAGTAAGCACCAAGAGGCCAATGCTTTATCGTACGCACATCTGTTTCCACAAACGGGAGTTTTTTGGAAACATTCTGCTTCATGGGAAAGGAGGGAACAATTAAGAATCATTTGGTGGGAATGTGCTGTCAGTAAGAAATTCCACCCTACACACACTGATGCTGGTAAACACATAATTGCAGACAACGATTTGGGGAAAATTATGATGGACATGACGGCATAAAGGACAAACTTCTGGACTTATAAAAGCAGGACCAACGACAGTTATCAGAAAAATGTGGGAAAACACTGAATGGGAAGAATTTGAAATAAAACCTCACATAAAAACATCTGGCTAAAATATGCTGTTGTCAGTGTGTGTGTGTGTGTGTGTGGGGGGGGGGGGGGGGGCTGGCAGTGAAAATAACAGCGGGGGAGTTTACATGAATTATTTAAGAGCAATCACATACACACAAGGAAAGCGAAAAGATGTCACTGGCCACTGAGAGCTGCTGAGGCAGATGGAGCAGCGGTGTCTGACTAGGGGAGGGGGGCCTCTGGGATGTAGCAGTGGAGAGAACAGAGAAGACTGGGACAGAGACAGCAAGGAGGAATAAGGAGGGGCTACACCAAGGAGGAGACAGGCATGGGGAATTTTCTTTTGTGTTTAATTTAGAGTCAGGGTCTAGACAGCAAGAACGGGGGTAGGGTAAATAAAAACAGGTAGCACAAAGAGAGAGGGCTAATGTCTAGGGTGTGAGAGAGTGCATGACAAGTGCCAAGCCCTGTCAACAAGCGCGAGCCCAGACCTTTCCAGGGCCTTCAATAATTGATGCAACTTCTGCAGTGTGCCATCTTTATAAACCAGCTGGTGTGTGGTGAATCTGTGAGTCTATGTTTCTACTTCTGAGTCTTCTACTGGTGCACATATGTGACCATATAGTGTGCGACATGGACAAATATTTCCCCAGTTAAAGTCGTTCTGATTAGCCATTCCAGTTTAAGTGTGTCAAATACTAAATTAGGTGATATGATGTGTTTATGTTCCCCAAAGCATTTTCCATATTTTAAAAAAAATTTGCTTTGTCTGCAATATAATAGAAGACATGTTTTTTTATTTAGTTTTTTTTATTAGTTTAAGCAAGAATCAACATAATGCATAATATCCCCACCCTCCCTCCAATGACACCTACACAGAACAAAAAGAAAGCATAAAAAACACATCCACATCAAATATGCAAAGCAAGGTGCAGATTTCATTGCATGCACCAGAATATAGAAGTGGTGAAAGATAAACAAGCACATAATACCATGTACATAGAAATAAAGGGCAGCTGATAAATATTTTCAGCGGAGGCTATGACTATGAAGGAGGTTTGGTCTTACTCCAGAAAGTACTTAATTCTCCTCTCATATGTTTATGAGAAAAAATAGAAATACATTTTATTTTTAAACCTTTAGAGTTCAAAAGAAATCTTTCTAGTTCATTAAGGTATGGAGAGGTAGTAGGGAGATTTTTAAGAGATAATAAAAGTGTCTTACTTGTAAAAAGCCCCCCCAAAAATTGATTTGGGAACTTCGAACACTCCTGCAGCTACTGAAAGAAGATCAGGGTGTTGTCTTTAAATAAATGACAGTGTACATAAATACCCTTATTTCACCATACCGAGAATACAAACAGCTCCAGGGCTGTGAGTACTAAAGGACAGTGGAGACTTCCTGTTGTCACTCCCCAGAAATTTAGACATATTGTCATGATCATGGTTTATGTTCTTGGTTTTGTCATGTTTAGTTCTGCTTCCTGTTTTGTTTTTGTAGCTCCTTCCCTTGTGTGTTCTGTGTTGCTTTCTGTTTCCTCCTCATTAGTTCCCCTCGTCTGATTAGGTCATTCACCTCACCTGCGCCTTGTTTATCCTTCAGTGTATTTAAGCCATTAGTTTTCAGTTTCTCCTTTGCCAGTTCATTGCCTTCTGTGTGGTTGCTTCTGTTAGTTCATGTGGTCCATGCCATCTTTGTTTCTGTTCGATCATAGTCTGTGCCATGTCAGCGTTTTTGCCTCCAGATTTTTGATGTATAAGTTAGCTTTTTTTTTGTTATTAAAACCTTTTTACCTGCACTGGCCTGCCTCCGGCCTCGTCTGCCACCATTTGGGTCCTTACGTCCACGGCTCCCTGACACATATTGCGCCACACCCTGATGCTATTGTAGATAAGAAGGTTATGTTTGATTTCAGTATTATCACAGGTAAGCTAACTCATTGCAGATTGTGGATAACAAGCCTGAGATTCAACACAGGTCCTGTCCTTAATAAAGGAAAGTAGCTGCGACCAGAGGTGAAGAACATGGCAGATCCAGTTATAAAAATAAATTAGATTTGGTAATAAACAGCCCATGCTGGTGAGTAGTTGTAATATTTTTAACCCCTGCCTTAGTTTGTTGCCATTTTAAATTAATTTTGAGACTTCCCCAGTTCCTGTTTTGTTTTCTTAAATACTGCAAAGGATATAGAGGACGGAGGAGATTAATTTTAATAAGACTAATTTGCCCAAAACATGACAAAGGAAGATTTTTGCCAACATTCTAAATTTTTTTTTTTTTTTTTTTTAGCTGCATCGCAGACTGGGATGAAATTTAATTTCCACATTTTATTCAAAACAGGAGGAACCTTAATAGAAGACGTGTTTATCTTATTGATAAGATTAAGTTTAGTCGATAAAAGGCAACTTTTAACTCACAAGCCTGCAAGTTACAGCTGTTTTGATGATTACGCAATCTGTTAGTTATTTCTCTGATTATTAACTGGAAAGGAAGGAAAGAAAAAAGGGTTTAACTTTAAAAAAAAAAAGCCATTATCTCTAAAAGATCTTTCAAACAATGTATTACATCTATTGTTCTGTAAGCAAATAAGACTTCCTCCAAGGATCTTATGTGACTGGTTTGTTTCTCTTCGCAGTATTACACACCTGAATGTCATAAAACCTGGCGTATAGTTCGATCAAAGACAGAGAAACTAATAAAGTTTTGTTAATTGTAAAACACAGTATTGGCCTTGGTGAACAATGCACTGTTCTTGCTGTTGATGTAAAAAATAAATAAAATAAAATGCAACAAAAACTACAATAAAATCAAATTTAAAAAGAAAATGAATGAAAAGGTAGGATTGCATCCATACACAACTGGGAAATTTAACATACTTGATGCATGTATCCTCCAAATGTCCGAAAAGTACAAGATGGCCGGAGCACACTGATTTAATTCGCAGCCTATCATTGTGCAAAAGCTACTTTTCGTTTCTATTAAAATATATTAAATATATGATACCTATGTTTTAATAAATTTAATAAAAATTTAAAATTGTGACTATTGAAAGATTACAAAAACTACACCAGATCATACTCCACTAGTCTTATTCAGCTAATAAACATGGGCTAGATCCCATCTCTGGAATTTTTTTTGTTGTGCAATTAAATTAACAAATGTAACCAAAAAACAATTGACCATTTTTTTGCTAGATATGTAATTTATCAGTGGATATAAGGGCTTATCATTTTTAATGCATCACAACTTAGTACACAGCTATATGAAATAAAAAATAAAACTTTTTTAATTCAAGTGGAAACTAAAGAAGCGAGTTCTTTATAAAGTTTTTTTCTCTGCTGTAGCAACTCTAGTTTTTTGTTCTACCTCTTTCCCTATTGTATTATTAGCCTCTGCTAGTATTTAAATATGCTAATTCTACAGGCAAGAGAAACAGTTTCACTTCAACATGAGCTATGCTGAACATGGCAGGCTTACCGTCATACTGCCTCCACTAAAGGAAACGTTTCTAGGACATGTGCCATGCATTATAATGTAGACCAAGCTAATAATTAATTTCTCAGCAACTAGTAATATAACTAATTTCATTTGATTCCAATAAAATTCTTGTTGCAGTTCTATAAAACCGGTCCTTTCTAGCTAAGTGGCTCAGCAGCAAACACTTTTGCAATCTTTTAAAATGAGAGGCTCTGAAGACCTTTCAAGCTGGCTTGTATATAAAGATGCACTTACAGTTTGTGGAAATGAGGCATGATTAATGTCCATTCTAGATTATGTTTTGGGGCATCAAAGTAAGGCACTGTCTAAAAATATAGTCATACACAGTATAACATCAATGTTAATTACAAATAAAGCCCCGTCTCTGCTAAAGGCTTTTAAGGTACCTTAAGCAATTGAAATAAGTCTTGGCCTTTATTTAAGGATATGCAGTACTCTGTATGACTCAATGGTGTGTTTTTCTTCTTTTGAACCCTCCGATAAACTTGTCACACGCCCCCAAAATTATCACACATGGTGGCAAACTTACATGTAAAAGTATATATTTATTTTAACAGTAAATTAATGATCAGGTTACAAAATGAGACTATTTTTTAATGAATGAATCATCAAAAGATTTATATTTCTGTTTTCAATCGAAATGAAAAGTAACTGTTATTTGACTGCATCCAGCCTGTCTAATCTGAATGAGGTGGTTAAATAAGGCCTATTTCATTTGATTAATCTATTTCTGCAGTGGGATGCCGTTTCTATGTAAACGCTGCTAATATCAAATTCAGTTAATGTGTTTAAAATGAGCTTTCTGTCCTTTTGATAGAGCTGTGCAACAGAGCCAGAGTAACTTGCCAAAATTTACATGCATCTTCCTCCATAACGGTTTCTAATATTCTTCTGTAGAATATCAAGGCGGGTTTGATATGTCTCTGTGGGCCCAACAATCTCATAAACTCAGCCAGTGCTGTCAGAAAAATAGATTTTACAGCCCTGTTTATGTACAACTTCATGCTCCACTCTGTCATAAGCTTCTTTCTTGCATCTGCCAGCTGCTCGGGCTGAGTAAAAACAGGGCTGGACTTCACACACTCCACCCTGCAACCCACATTAGATTCTACATGCTCTACATCGCTTCCACTCTCTGCTGCTCAGTTTCTCAAATCAGCTGCTGTGCCAAGGCAATCCTCTCTATCTCTACCAGGCCTCAATGTGCTTCACTGTGCTCTCTCTCTTTCTGTTTCCTGCTAAACACGGGAAACAAGTGTTATCACCACACTGCAGATGTCATTGAGGGGGGCTCCTCTGAAACCTCCCACTGGCTGCAGCAGGACGAAACAGTACTTTTCACCCTGGTATTTAACGTTTCCACAGAAATATGACTCATTAGGCTTACTGAGGCAGTCCTGCTGGGTGTGAGGACCTTCGGGCTGCAGTGATATCTCTATTCTGCAAAACACCAGAGACGGTGAAGAGCTGGATGGCATCAGGATGACTGTGCTATTCTCCCAATCCCTCTAGGTGACATGGAACAAACTAATTTGCAAACAAACATCTTCCCCTGCACACATTGAAAAACCCACAGCCTCATCTCGACTGCACGCAAACGCACAGGTGCAAGCAATCATAACTGAAGTGCTCCAAGCTTGAAATTATTCCATGAATCTCCCTTTGCTTGTGTTATCTGGGTTTTATTGAGCTGATGATGACAGGGGAAGTAATCTTTGGGAAAGTGGAAGCAGCTTTTTATAACGTTACTTTTTTTTTTTATTATTTAACCAAGAGAGATGAAAGCAGGAAAATAATTTTAAAAAATTCAAAACAAATGTATGAGTTTATGTATTGCAGGTTATAAGAAGTGGCATGACAAACATTTTCAAACATGTTTAAAATTTAAAAAGTGGGTATGATCTTAACTGACACCCAAATTTAAAAATACTATAGAAAGGCCAGAAGAAAACATGAATTGTCCCAATTTGGATTTAGTGCTGCCCCCCTAAATCTATTGAGAGAATGCAGTGGAAATTTGTAAATAATGTCAATGTAAATCTTTGCAGAAAAGCTGAAGGAGCTTTGTGCCTGTGGACACACATGGAAGTGGGATTCCTTCATTTGCACCACACACAACTGGCAGAGAGAAAAAAAACATAAAATAAAAGCCCCATAACAACACTAACCGAAGCAAGACAAGGCACTATTTCAGCATTGTCGATGGCAACAATGGCCCACAGGGTGCACTGGTGTCATTCATTAGTATGTCACCTCTGGTAACAACTCAGTTGCTGCAGCTATTTGCAACACTCATTTCCTGCAGCTCAACGTAGTTCTGATTTCAAAATGACTTTACAAGATCTAATCCAGGTCCTGTGTGTGTGCTGCATTACAAAACAATGGGAAAGGAAGCCAGAGCTAGAGAACAGAGGGAAACCTTTTTATATAGTCAAAAGGTTAATTTGATGCACATTGGCAGATCCATATAGAAGAGAATAACGAGCACACAAGAATCCATTAGTGGAACCTGATTATCTCCTAAAATTAATTAAGTAAATGTGGGACAGTTTGTGTGTGAATGTGTATCTGTGAGAGAGATCTGCTTGTTCTTCATTTTTTTCTTATTTATTTTATTTTAACAAATCCCCTGTGTTACCAAACTAAGAGGCAGATGGTGGTGGTAGTATGTGCAGGAATCTGCATGGCTGCATTCCAACACAAGGCCTGAAATTGCATCTGGTGGTGACTTCCTGTTTTTATCTAATCTTCAGTGTTGCCAAAATGCGGTTCCCATTTTCCTACATTTTCCTTTTTCACATAATGTCCCTGTTAAATCCCTCTTTCCTCCTTTAATGCTCAATGCTTTCATAGCCCATCTGCCTTTCCCGAAACCTGTAGATATAGTAGGTTTGCTTCCAGGTTTATTCAACAGCTTCTCTGAGCCACAGAACTCAGACTCAGGCTGGCAGTGCTGATGTTTATCTTCATAAATACACAACAGAACTAAATCTGAACAAATCTGTAGATATCAGCCCAACTTTTAAATCACATACGGCTCTAAATAAGGCTATAAAAGCATAATAATTAAATGATTATTTTTTTAAATATAATTTTTTCTTCTTTTTAAATGTATTGTATTTTAAAAACTGAGCTCAATGGCTCCAGTTTTTTTGTGTTTCCTTGAAAGTGAATATTCCCCATGTAACAAAGGCTCAGACAAGGTTTTTCATGACAATTTTAATCATGTTTCAAGGTTATATAAAGTTGCTGTCACAGAATTTGCTTCAACATTTTCTAAACTAAAGTTTTCAATAATGTCTCTTGTATTAGGTCAATGACAGGAGCAGTTAAGACAGTTTTAGATTTTTATTCACTTTACCAGATTATTTCAGGTGTTTGCCAAAACTATATTTGTTGGTACTTATAATCAATCATGAACAGCAATGTTCATAATTTCACAGAATATACTGACGGGTTTTCACCGTATGGAATAATTTATTTGACTATAACTGAGATGATTGGCTAATAAATGAATTTCTCATCAAAGTGCTTCATTCTTTTAAGATTATTAGCCTATTTGTCTCTTTCTGCTTTTGTTTGTTGGCTTTTAATATTGTTGATTCTCATATTATTGATGTTTTAATAGTTCCTTTAACAATCGGGACAAGCAACAGTTATACTTGTTAAATACCCAGCTCAGCTGTTGAATACCACTACACCCTAAAAACTGGATTTTAACTGATCAGCTAAGAAATGAGAAGAGTCTGTTTTAAGGTAACCAGGTAAGCTAATTAAACTGGCAGACAAATTGGCCCTTTAGTGGCGCCAAGTCATTTCAGTGATTATGCTGCTGTTGCATACGCCCTAATTGCTTCTGCAGTCTTTGTTGCCATGAGGTTATTAATAGTAAAAGAAACAAAATGAGAAGGTTAACTTTGGAAACAAGAAGTTTAAAAAAAAACATGTTCAAGTGAAATTTTTCAGAATTTAACAGTATATAAAGCAAAAGCTGAATTTATTTTAATACATGATTACAAGATTATGCATAGAGAATTAAGTTCAGGCTCTGTTTGCGGTACTATTAACACATGCAATAAACAGAAGGAAATACTCCAGCGTGCACTTGGTAGTGTGAGCAGGAAGCAGGAAATTATGGAAAAGAGCGATATGTAACTTGCAGAGATTTGTTTACAGCACAGTGAAGATAGCATCGGTGTTTCCTGTTTTACTGAATGTTTTAGTTGCAATAAACACTAGAAGTAAGTGCAATTTATAAACAAAAATGTACAATTAAAGAACTGAGCAGTGCAGTTGTGGCTTAGCATGAACCACTGAAGACCGTCATTCTTTGGTTATTATCCTACACAATTATTTACGTCACACTTAGAGAATGAGTTAAAGTGCAAGCCGAAACCTTCTGAGAAGGGCATGTGAAAAAAAATCTTTAAAGTTCAAATCTATGATGTTTCATTACAATACCCCACCACAATATCTTGATATGCAGCCACATATGATAACATGTGATTCATGCCATCACTGGGCATAGGCCTAAAGGCTGCATACATACAAAACTGGTTTCACTTTCCATTATATTTAGACTACAATGTATAAGTTCACTGGTAGCCATGACAGTGGTTTCTGTGACCTTTTGTGTCAGGAGGAAAACTGTGCATAGTGTCAATTAGCTAAATGCTTTGGGTGCTACGACAGGTAAGTGCTCCTCGAGCTGAGAAAGCAGAAAAACCATGACATATGTGATACAGGTCTGTCCACTTAACGCAGGATGATGCTCAATATGCATTTCAGGTTAAAAAAAAAATAAATCAAAAAGGAGCTGCAGTGGTACTTTTCTATGCAGGGAAAATTAAATTTATAAGTGTGATTATACGCTGATCAGATGCTATCCAAAAGCACTGATGCATTTAAATAATATACAATACAGGCTAAAAATGAATCTGCCAAATTCAAGTTTTAATGGAATTAATTTGGAGTAAATTAAAGGAAGCTGACAGTTTTATTAGAACTAATACCACAGTGTAATCCAGCCAGTCAACCCTTTCACAGCATAATCTTCAGTGTAAACCTTCACGGGCAGGTCTCCTAGTATGAAGCTAAAGCCTGTTTCTCAGCATAGCAGTAATCCCTCTAAGGCTCTTAGAGAAGTGAAATTATTTCAGAATGAAAGGAGAGGCTTTATGACTGTTCAAGACTCACTGTGAAAGATGCCTAATAAATGAACATCTTGCAAATTATCCCAGAATTTCAGACTCAACAGTCAGGATGTCTTGTTTCCATTAGTCTGAATCAGGTACTGTTGGAAAGGTGCATGGACTTGAACTGATGCTTCAGCTGGAACATCATGACTCATCCTCCCCCCTCTTCCTCATCTCCTTCCTACATTTACCTTAACATATTTGCACCCCCAACACCACCCAGCTTAAGCATTCCAACCTGAACTGAAGATGGTAGCCTTATGATTTGAGCCATAACGGCCAAATTCATCAAACTGTGAGTCGTTGTAAGTCATGATGAGACAGGCAGAGATGGGAGCAGCTGGCAGCCCCCATTGACCTGACACTGTACAAGAATGTCTCCCCTTCACCTTCTGATGGAGACAGATGCCAATAGGATGGCCTAATACCTCACATTTGTATCTCTGTATCACACCCATGCACTGTATACACCATCATACATTAAAGCTGTTGCCTTTTGCTTGCTCACACGCATTTTTAAGAGAAACAGATTACAAAACAGAGGTTTTAGAAACAGAGATAATCCACTGAAAATCTGATGGTACATACGTCATTTTGCCTTTTTTTATTTCTCCGTTTTAGATTATTAAATACTATATTGTATTGTATACAACCCTAATTTTCAATGCATGGATCAGATGATAGCTTTTTAATTTAGCCAGAGTTCTTGCATGAACACAAAAGACAACACAGAATGGGCACTGAATATGCATGACCCCATCATGTGGAAAAACAGCAGCACTTCTCTAAAGGATATATGAAAGCTGATTTCCGCCTCTGGCAGGGCCAGATGGGATGCAGCGAGATGGGATTTGATCTCCATCCTTCCACAGAGTAAAAGGCCTGTGATGTCAGATACAGGCCCTGACTTGACGCAGCAAGCCAAATATATAGTAAATCACATCTTTATGAAGATTCTCTTAACTGTGACCTGACACTCATGCAATCAGAATTTGCACGTATCAAACATTTCGTCCATCGCTGATAATTCTTCTTTTTTTTTCGATGTTTGTCGTTACTTTTGTTGACACAGGACGGTCTTCAAGGATTCATTTACCTAATTAAACCTGCCCTAGATGTTTGAGCAATATGGAGATATCCAGCAGCTGTGTGCGTGGCATGTTGATAAAAAAAAAACACAAAACAAACAACAACACAAATCTGACATCGACCATCGAAACAAAACATCCAAACTGCAATGCGCCGTAATTGATAAGACGCTCTCGCTCTTACCTCGACGTTTTCCCACACGCAATAGGACAAAACAGTCACCAATATAGGGATTGCGGTATGTCCCATTTTCTCGCCTTCTTCTGCGTCTTTTTTTCTAATAAAGGTGTTGATGTAAAATAACTGTCTCCAACATAAGCTGCTTGGTTACATCGGCCGAAGTGATGGACACGCCGTTCGTTCGTCAGCGGCTGGACTGCGATGTCTCCTGCCTCCTCCTAGTGCTTGCTTGTTCCTGCCAACCGTGTCTCCAATGGCAGCCTAATCTATTATGGGGATGAAGTCTGGCAGAACCAAGCCCTGTTTCTGCGGGGATTCATCCAACACGGAGTCAGGCGTCCTCACCGTGGTTTAGTAGAGAGAGACATCTAGTGGTGATGGATTGAAACTGCACGGCTGGATCTTAAACTAACTAACTAACTAACTAAATAAATAACACTTACCTTGGAGCATTAAACAGCTGCTGCTCATCCAGATGGTACTGCTAGAATTTTAACCAGGTCTTAGAGATCTGAACACATCACACCAGTTTTGAAATCTTTCTACTGGCTTCCAGTCAATCACAGGATAGATTTTAAAACCCTAGGCCCGAAATACACCTCTGATATGTTCAGAGAATATAAACCTAGCAGAGCTCTTAGATCCAAGGACTTGGGTCATCTAGTCCAGACCAGAGTCCAGACTAAACATGGAGAAGCAGCATTTGGCTGTTATCCTGCAAACAAGTGGAACAAACTGCCAGTGGAGATTAAACTTTCACCAAATGCAGACACTTTTAAATCCAGGTTAAAAACATTTATTAACTTATCTATTTTTTTTATTTACATTTATTTTATAATTATATTATTTTATCGTGATTTTTGCTATTTGTTGCTGCCTTTTACCATTTTTTAATGCTTTCTTTGCACTATCTGTAATGCTTTTGGTGTTTTAAGTAAAGCACTTTGAATTATCTTGAACATGAAATGTGCTATATATATATAATGTGTATATATCAGTATATATTTCCATATATACTGAGTTTCTACCATTTTAAATTGCTGATGATATCCTAAGCTACTTATCGTTTCTTTATATCTGATAAGTCTTCAGCAAAAACTGAAGGATCAGATTCTGGATGTTTTCCACTGACAGGCTTTGTATCTGTGCTAGGTTTATTGGGAACCTTTTGTGGTCCATTTGTCCAGTTTCCTTAAATTTCTAAAGAGCACACCACAACCCATGCACACGTATGCAATATTATTGTCTAATAGCTGTGTGGGAATCACACAATGGTTCAAAAATACGGGTTTAAACTTTTACATGTTTGTAGGTACAACTAAAGAAATAGGAAGAAAATATGTGACTGCAGCAGGAAGCAACAATTTACACTTGGTTCTTTTCTAGGTTCGGTTTAAATGTGTTGACACCACCTTTTTCTTTATTTTTACATTTGAATAATTCAAAGGTCAACAAAAAAACAGAGTTTTTCTTCCTTTTTCCCCACATAATTTAAAATCATCCCTCTTAATGCTGCTTTCACCAACATCAAATATCTGTCTCCTCCTGGCAGAAAGCAGACTGACCTGCAAAAGGTTCGGTGAATAAAACTGTTAAAGTATTTGATTCACATCTGGCAGAACAGGATGTATTTTGCTATAACATTTATACAATTCATGGTTCTGTAATCCTAACAAGCACAAGTAATGTTGAGTCAGTAACCAAATTTCTCCTTTTTTGCACAAAGTCAAATTTCCTTATGCTGCATCCTTTTCATGAAAGCAGCATACAAAAGACAATAAGGAGGAATTGATCCTGTCTTTGTATTAACTCGTAGTAATTGTTCAGTTGGCAGACATCCTCAGGAGTACTGTGATAACAGGAAATATGCCATTAGAGCGACAGAGTCAGAGGTCATGCTATTTCAAGCAAGCTGGAGTTTCCCTTGACTCAAATCATGGCTACACTGACGGTTTCTAAGGAGGCAGAGTGGGACACTCCAAAACCTTTTGTAGGAAAATAAGAAGTTATTGACAGCATGATCAGGCTAAACAGCAATGATATACCATCAGAAAATCAATACACCAGGCTTTGTTAGCTGGGTCAAAGAAAGGGAATTAATCTCATTTACCAGTTTAAACTTAAGTTTGGGATTGTTTAACAGAGGCGTGTGTGTGCTTATTAAACTCATGCTGAAACCTGGTGGTGGAACATTCTGTTTTGAAGGTATTTTGGTACATTGGAGATTTCCACTTGCACTAAATTGACTTTAACCGGAATAGATCCTTCAGATTTCCCCTTGCTTGCAATAATGATGAGATTAATTCACATTGCAGCAGGTTAATGAGTCAGGTTACACCTACAACCCCCCAGCCAGACATCAGATGTTGAAACTGAAACATCTTACAGTTTCATTGAAAATATTTACCTTCCTTGAATTTGATGGCAGCAACACATCTCAGAGTGATGTTGGAACAGGGTGATGTTGACCATTGTGTATTTCAAACTACTGTGTATTAACGTCTGGGAAGTGTGGAGACCAGTTGCTGGGGTTTTTGGAAAGGGTTGTCCCATTACCTCACATTTACAGTATGAGTTAAAGTTCAAGCAGAAACATAATCAGAAGGGCATCTGGAAAAATACAGTAAAGTTTAAATCAATGATATCTCATTATAATACCCCACCACAACATCATGATATGCTTCCACATATCCCATAGGGTGTTGTCCCTTTCTTTTCTGATGCAGGATTCTAGTCTTGGACCTTCATAGGCAAATTTTTAATGTCATTATACTGCAAATGTTTTCTGTTGGTGAAAGTCTGGACTGCAGGCAGAGACTCTTTTCAAGCAAAATCATGTTGTTGTGTAATGTGTTTGGTATGTTGTGTATGTGGTTTAGCATTGTCTTGTTGAAATATGTAAGGCGTTCCCTGAAAGAGACAGTATCTGAATAAGAGCATTTGTTGCTAAAAACACTTATATGGCCTTTTCAGCATTGGTGGTGCTTTTACAGATGTAGAAGCCGCCCACACAGCATTTCCCCATACTATCAGAGATGCAGGCTTTTGAACTGTCCTCTTACAACGAACAGGATGGGCCCTCTCTTTAGTTGGCAAGACGTACTGTCCATGGTTTCCAAAATGAATTTCCAATGTCAATTAATCTAAACAGTTGTCCACTTTACTCTAGACCATTTTAAATGAGCTTTGGCCCAGAAATGATAATGGAGTTTCTGGATCATTTTCATATGTGGCTTCTTTTTTGCACGTTAGAGCTTCAATGTTCATTTGTGGATTGCATGGTAAACTGTGCTCGCAGAAAGTGTTTTTTTTGTTTGTTTTGTTTTAATACAGTGTGACCAGAGGACATTCAGTTTTGACTTTCACCTTTGTTCCATGTGCACAGAGATTTCTCCTAATTCTCTGAATTGTTTGGTGATGTTATACACTTTAGATGAAGGAATCTTTAAAATTTCATGTTAAAGAACGTTTTTCTGAAATTGTTCTACAATTTTTAGATGCAATTTATTGCAGATTGATTAACTTCCAGACGTCTTTACTTCTTAAAAGCTCTTTTGATTTGCGCCAATTACTTTTCCAGCCTTTTGTTGCCCCTGTTCCAACTTTTGGAATTGTGATTGTACTTGTGAACCAACGAAGAGCAAGAAGTGCTGACTGCTGTTTACAGCCTTTCAGTTACCTGGCCACAATGCATATGGGACATCTGGAACTCTGCAAAGACTGAGATTATAAGAACTCCTTTGGACCATCATCAAATTTGGATTGTCAGGTTTTACATAAGTTATTGGGGTCCATGTTGCTCCAGCACATGCTGTCATTACAGCAAAAGAAAAAATAAGACAACAAACTTTGTAAGCAAATGTGATAATTTCCAATAAAAAATGCTATCCTCACCAGAGGTACATAGTTTTTGGATTTTACTGTGTGTCCATACCTTCTTGAGCTTCTTCAATCTCCAGCAAGATAGTCTGACAAAATATCTATTTTGTTAAGCTTCATTTTGCTTTTGTACAGGTTTAAGCCTGATGCTTACACCCCAAAAGTGGAGCACAGAAAAAGTTATTGAATACATACTCTAACAACCATGCTTCAATCACAGCCTTCATCAAATGTGAAATAAAACAAAATGTTTTAATGTTTTTTTCATTTTACAAAACATGAATGAATTACTGAATATAAAATATTTTTATTAATGTGAAGTGCATCAGTCTCTAATAACTGTTAATAAATGTGAAAATGCTATACTATCAGCTTTAAAACTTAATTGTGAAGCGTCTTATGCTGTAGATGTGCTATTATAAGCGCTTGGCTGCAGCATCCAGAAACGGTCAGCAGGGGGAACACATGCCAAGGAAAAAAGAGCAGAATTACCTCAAACAGAGAAACAGGTGTTTCAGTTCACGTTTATCTGCATTTTAAAAACTGCTAAAGAGGAAAAAAACAACAAATGTATATATTTAGTTTATTTAACAGTCCACTGAGACAAGATGAAAATATTTGGGAACAAAAGGAGCGTGTTTTTTTTTTTTTTTTTTTTTTTTTAACGTGCATAATCGGTGCAGGTAAGTTGGGCGTGGCTAACAGGGGTGTGTGAGGAAAAGGCCGGTATCAGGTAGATCAGCATTCCCATACCCACGACACGACACGAGAAGAGGCTTCGATTAACTTCAAACAAATACGTTTTTACTTTACTGAACTGCACTCTTTGGGGAGAGAAAAAGGTAAAACAAAAAAAAGTTACAAACTAAAAGTCGTCTCGGATCGTGTTGGATTCCAGGTGGATTTTGTCCTGAAGATGAACTCTGCCAGATATGAATACGACGTAAGTTTGCCGAGACCTGTTTATGTATTTACTTCTAGTTAATATCTCCTACAGTGTGTGACGATTCTCATACACGGTTGTCTGTGTAACACGGTCTGCTTTGGGGCCTTGACACAACCTGCTGCTGACATTAAGGTTTCTGTCCTGACACGTTTGCTTCATCATACATTTCTAATCTCTTTTCCTCCTCAAGCATATGAGCCTCACTCATCCGGGGCTGAATTTCACTCAGTCGTTTAAAATGGGACATTACTTATGTTTACTTGTATACTTTTTAATTTTGACCAAAGACATGGAAGTTGAGTGTTTTAAGTTTGATGTAAACATGAGTGAGTTAAAGCTTGCTCTAGTTTAAACAAAGGCTGTTTACCTAAGAAATGTAGAATAGTTTTTCAGTAGATAAGCAATTAATTCATTAAACATTTATTATTAAATTCCTGGAAATGTTACTGAATGACTTGTGCGTGTTTAACACTGAACATTTGGGTTTTATTTATTTATTGATTAAAATAAATTGTAGGTACTGTTCATTGAGGGAAACGGGTAATATCAGACTTGGTGCAATTTGCTTGCATAATATTTGATATATTGGCCTGGTATGTCTCCTGACCACTGAGGTCTACAGGTGATCTCCAAATCACTCGGTGACAACTGGAGATAAGTGGTCTTCCATTAGAAAAGGAAGGAGGGGTTATATATAGCTAATTGTTTTTATTATTATTATTACAATAAAAAGAATTATATGTTCTTTTATTAATCCCAGTTGGAAAATAAAAATATGCATTTTATCCAGATTTTATCTAGATTTATTAGAAAGCAGTGGACCACCAAAACACCTCTGTGACCAGTCTGGAGACCTGATTCCTCTAGTCCCAAGTCCACCTCACTAACCACTATGTCACCTCTCCACCAGTTATTGTTACCTTTTATCGGGAAGCCTTATTAACTTTGTGATTTTGTTTGATTAGTGAAGGGAATACTGCCCTAGAATTTCTTTATTTTTCACATTGTTACACTTTGTAACATTGTTTTTTAAAAAGTACTATATAAATAAAGTTTTTATTTGTTATTTAAGTTTACCTGTAACAGATTCCTTTATGTTTTCAGTTCAGCTTCTTGATATTTAAGGAAAAAAAGCTCAAGCACATAAGAACTATAATCTGATGCTTGTGACAGAAAATGATATTTTTCTTCTCTAAAAAACAAACAAACAAAAAAACACTTAAGGTGAAGCAGAACAAAAGTGACAAATCAAAGTTTTATTTATTTATTTATTTATTTATTATTTATTGAATTTGTTGGTCCTGACCAGCTGGAGTGGCTGATGTGGCCATGGTGCTGCAGTCCCACTAGTGCTTATCTGGTCAATTTAAAAATTGTGTTGTCATTGACATTTAGGTCAGTGTAAAGCAGACAAATGATTCTGTTTGTCATTAAGCTGTGAAAAAACTTTTGGTCACCTTATAAACCATCTAAGAAACAGTTTATGAAGCTGCTGTTCATGATCTCCAGCAGTGTGATGTGGCAGCACAGCAGCTGCCCAGTTGTCAAAATAAGATTTGGCTGATTTGTATAAATTTCATTGTTTTTTTGGGGTGAAAAAATAAAAAAATGTGATATGGGACTTTGTGTAGTGTAATATTTAAGCAGGCTTGTGTGCTAAGTGATAATGGGATGTGAAAACTGTCAGAAGCTCGCTATTCCTAACCTACAGGTCAAATTCTCCTGGAAGATGCATACATTGTGTAAATGTCAGTTCTCGTTACTTCATACTGTAAATCAGCCTAGTTCCAAACTCTGGTGCACCAGCAGAGGATGTGGGTGGAAGAGAAAAACTGACAGACAGCCAAAGGTGAACTTGTTTGTGCAAAGGGCTTCATTAATGGTTACAAGGCTTTGGTCAGCGCTGTTCGAATTCACAACCCCAACAACACTTAATTTATAGCTTCATGTAAACAGTGCTGCTCCTGAAGAAACTAAGAACAAGGAAAAGATCCAAAGAAAAGATAGTATCTCAGACACACATAAAACTATCGACATATTGTCAGAATATTTCAGCTTTCATGTTCAGAGCTGCTTGCAGTTTAAGACATTTGATACAAGAGAATAGCCAAATGTCTTATTTGACCTTCTGCTTCTGTAAATACAAAGCAGGACAAATATAGCCAATTTCCCTCTTTTCATTAAAAGGTGTTTGAGATTACTTAGGTAAATTATGATCTTTCTATCGGTGTTAATAAAACTAAAATATCGCAGTATGTGGGAGAAGTCAGTGTAAGATGCAAACTCATAAATAATGCATTATTTTCCTAGGCATGTGATCATGAATACAAATGTAGATATGTTTTGTTGTAATGTTTTGAAAGCTCTGTTTTGATATAATCTAAACCTTTTATAACACTAAGTTTTAGAAAAAGTGAAGCTGTGTAGATCTGGTTTGAAATACCTGCTGTGTCTGTAACACACTGAGAAGTCAATGATTAAAACAGGATTCACATTCCCCTTAAAAGTATTTTGCAACAACAGAAAAAAGTCATGTTCACAATTTATCACCTGCTTTCTGCTAGGACTAATTCTGTTTCTAATATGCTTTGAAAATTTGATTTGTTTTCTAGCTAAAAAGGTACTTCAAATACCATGGTGACTTAAATATGCATGGGCCCATGTGTGGTGGAACTAGATATGAATGGATGTACATTCCAGCCAAACAACTTATTAAATACACTGAGTGAAATGAACAAACATCAACATTTCATAACATTCCCTGGGTTGTGTAATCTCGAAGCTGGGGTGGATATTTTTTTCTTCTTTTTTTTTTTTTTAAATAAGTGGCTCATGAAAATGTTGTCTAAGTAGCTTTTTCCTTCTTAGCAAATATTAGATTTTTTTCCACAGACAGTGTAGTCAATCCTTGATACTGGCAATTGGAATTGTATGATTAATGTAGGGAAATTGTTCCCTGTTTATGTGGTGACTCAGCAGGGGAGTCGGTAAATAATTCTTCAGGCAAGGCCGTACCACTTTGCTTTTGTTTCTCAGCCCACATTTCAAAGGCAGTTGTGTTGACATCAAGCAACAGAAATGATTTATTATGTTAAAGTAAAATCTCTTATCCATTAAAGTACAGATTTCAATTTACACATGGACAAGCTTGGAATGAGTTTTTTCAGCTATATTAGTTTGTATTCACCTTTAGTATCATCTTATGAGGCCTTTTAACTGCAGCTGCTGTCTATGTCTAGAATATACTGGTCATGGACTGTCAGGTGTATTGTTTTTGCCCTCATTATTCCGCAGTCTTGTGCAGTGAGGAAGATGTAGTAATGACTGATTTGTTCCTCCCAGTCTTCCATCTAGTTCTGCTTTTCAAAACATGATATGCCATTAGACTTTAGCACCACTCTTTTGCCCCTCTCTGATTTACATTTCTTTCCATTAATCTGATGACAAATGCAAAGTGTGTGAGTAAGAACCAGGTTGCTCATCGTGCAGGTGAAGTAAAACATCACATTTTTCCAAAGTTGATAACAGCTATGCTTTAACTGTAGTGCAATTAAACCTTTACAAGTATTACAATGAGTGTTCAATCAGCTCAAACATGGAGTAAAGGTGTATTTTTCAGCTGCTTCCATCCAGCACTGCAGTGTTTAATTCAACTACTGCATGCACACTTATATAAATTAAAATGACAAAATGACATGTTGTGAGAAAACGGACTATATGAGGACTGTTATAAACATCACTTGATGTACCGTCTAATCCTCCATAAATGGCAAATATTGCAAACACCATCACTTTTACAGGCATGTCTGAACGAACTGTGAAGAGCATTAACACAACTGACAGATGGCTGACGTCACTTTCACAGATTGATAAAGCCATTAATGTTGTGTCTCATATCTGGAAAGGGTTTGGTCATATACAGCTTTTAGCTGGTCCTGCACCAAACAACAACACTTTTGGGCTGATGAGGGAAAAAGGAGCGTGTGGGAGTTTGTTTGTTAGCATCTTTTTTTAGTTGCATATTAGAACCTGTGTACAGGTTTTTGTGAATTTGATCACAAATGCGGAAAAAAAAAGTTATGCAAGCATCACCTCAAGTAAGCCAGCATCAGCTGAGACTAAAATGTGAGTTGTAATGGGGGGGGTCTACCTGCGTATAGTTAAAAGCAAGAAACCAGTCCACATGTTTTTAGCTACATTAGCTGCTCCTGATGAGTTTGGTTTTCATGTCTTCAGGGCTTAATGGTGGAAAAAAAAATAGGGCTGCGGTTGTTTCATATTTTAGAATGAAAAAAAAATTATAGAGGCATTGGTATACATTTATCTTTTTAACTGATGCATGACAAATGAGGCTGCTACCTATGTGAACAAATGAGGGCTGACAAAACTGGTTGCATTATGTTTACCTGCTGTTCACACCCAATTAAGACCAAGAGTTAAAGGATCAATGGTGGTTCTGCTGCTCTAAAATTGGGCAAGAACTGCTTAGCTGATCGCCTGACAGCGTCCGATTTGTTGAGTAAAAAGGCACCAATATGACTAATCATGTTGGTGATGACTCTTATTAAAGCTTAGCAAATCGTGACAGTGAGTCAACTCATGCAATACAAAGACCCTGAACCTAAATCTCTGAAATGGAATTTAGTGATTATATCAGGTTAGAATAACCACACCAACATCAAGAAAACCAGTTCGCTGTGGCTATGCAGAAAAAGCCACTACATGCTGCTGATTTGTGTTTTTTGCCGTTAAAGAAACTGGAAAGGAAAAAGTAAAAGTTCTGAAGGTGCTTAAAAAAAGACTTTTTTGTCTTTTGTAGGAGGTACATGGGAGCCTGCAGCTCCCCCACATAAACTGAAGTGGTGACAAAGGACAGAGTGAGCAACATATTTTAGGTTAACTAACAAAAATAAATATCTTGGGACTCATATTCTCTGTGTGCAATAGATTTTATCCTTAGTTATATTGGCCATGTTACTTTTGTATAAAAGACTAAAGTAAGCTTTAAACTAGTTTCAGATAGTGTGCACAGATGAATGGATCCTATTTGTTTTGCATATTAGTCACTAAAGTCATCAGACAATATGTCGTTTTGACACATCAAAATGTCAACTCTCATTTCAAACTAAAACTGAAAATGGGTTAAATGTCAGTTCATGAAGACATTATAAACTGAAACGAGGATGGTGAAATTACACAGAAACTGACAACAACAACGTACGGCTTGAGGGCGAGTTGCCACTGCTGCCTGTTTTTTTTTTTTTTTTCTTTTAACCACACCTCACAGCAGTGTTTCCTGCTTGTCAGACTGGTTAGACCATTCAGAGATACTCAGTGGCATCTGACTGTGTCGCTGTGGCTCAGGCTGATTCCTGTAATACATTAACAGTTCTACGTATCTGTGTTGTGTTTTTTTTTTTTTCTTTTAAGAATTCAGTGATGTAT
Organism: Melanotaenia boesemani; assembly: GCF_017639745.1. Classification (NCBI taxonomy): domain Eukaryota; kingdom Metazoa; phylum Chordata; class Actinopteri; order Atheriniformes; family Melanotaeniidae; genus Melanotaenia; species Melanotaenia boesemani. The sequence goes on along the minus strand of NC_055687.1, from coordinate 21,678,993 downwards.
GACATAAAAAATGTATAGAATGAGTTCAAAATTGAAATGGTATAATGGAATATGATGAAGAGTATGTAATAGTTTTATTAGGCTGTGATCAGGGTGATTGATAGAGAGAGACCCTGTGGCACTTGCTGACCTCATATCTAATGATTCCCCTCATTCTGGTCCATGATAGGTATTACAGATTCCAATTAAAGAGCATGCGTGGAAGCCTTAGCTGGGCAGGAGTAGGCCTAAATTGCTATGAGTTATCTAGGCTCATGTAATTGAGACCCCCCCCCAACTTAAGGGGCAGCACATCTGACAAATTGATTTAATATCAAAGTGATTCTCCATCCCTAATGGCACCTAGGCTTCTTCACTCATGGGCTATAGGCACTGAATTCATTGTGTGTTGATTACTTACTGGCCTAAGCCCTTTTATTATGTCCACCCACTTGCAGGATGCACACCTTTTTAAGCATTGTACCTGTTTGCTTTATAAGGTTATTTAGTAGGTATCATGCAATTTCTGAATTCATGTAAAAAGCATGTGACCATGTCCCTATCATTATTGCTCAACAGGTTTTTGCAAACGGATGCAAGCTGCCTGCTCGGACCTGCCTTTCTTGGAAAGTAGGGCAGGGCGAGTCATATTACAGTCCAGTTATAACAGTGAAACAGTGTTCCTCAATTACACTGAGATGATTTCTTTATGTGATTTTACATAGCAACAAGTCTTTCTGCTTCAGTTTTAACAAGAATAAAAGTTGATCTAAAGTCTCAGTGTGATGATCATTAATGTATCAGCTCTGCTGTGGGAATAGCAGTTGTTTCTCTAATGTCACTTCTTAGAAAACATAGTTCCTGGATGAGCATTTAAGACATGTGTCAGCAAGTTAGTTTAAGTAAACTAGAATGATATCATTGTGCTAGTTGGATATTTAGTCTTGGAGATGAATTGAAAATCCACCCTGAACCCTTCTTCTAGTTTAGTGGAAGATGAAAGAGGGTAGAAAATTTTATTAAAGACACTCCACAGATAGAAGGTTCATAGTAATTAGTGAAAAACAATGTCCGTATTGGTCACTGAGTAAGTCCAAAACGATTGTTTAATTGTCATTTTATTTTGGCTACTTGTTACAATTAGTAAAAAAAAAAAAATTTAGAATGAAATAAGGATGCGAGGATGCTTTTGTTCAACCTGGGAATCTATTTTGAGTTTGCTTTCTTTGTTATCTACATCCAAAGCATGGTCCATTTGCTGTATATTAGCTGATTTTCTTTTGTTTTTGTTTTACATCAGAGCCACAATGGCCGCTCTGAGCGCATCGACTTCTTAACAAGCAAAGAGAAGGTACCAAAGAAGAGGAATATCGGCATCCTGATTGGCGTTCTTGTGGCGTTTCTCATCCTCGCAGCTGTCGCAGCATTCCTAATTTGGCTTTTTGTTTGTGAGTATTGACAGCTTTCCTCCAATTCATTATCAATAGGGGATACATATTTTTGTATATTCAAGCAAATTAGACATGAGGACAATGGGGGCATGTCTGTACATAAAAAAGAAAGATATTCTTGAATTCAGGTATTTTCATAGCTGGCATCTCATACTGCCAAAACAGCCACAAGATCATAAACTGTAAAGTGGATCATTTACACTTGATGTGACGGCAGAGCTCTTTGATATGTGCATACGAGTTGCGTGTTTGGACTTTATAGTTTCCCATTAGTGTTTGCCTGTTTGACAGCTCTGACGGTTCCCTTTAATAATGCAAGGGAGAAAAATGTCAGGAATCCATGGCACCGTTTTCTTGTCATTTACACACCTAGCCCCAGATAAAAGGTCCTCTGAAGTCTTGATAAACACCTTGATTCAACTGGCTGTTTTAATTGCTCTGAGAGCAAAACTGTGTTCACAGTAGGAGATTGTGACGTAGAGCTGAAGACTGCACTTCAAGGCCTGTTTAAAAAGTTTCCTCTTTCATCAGAGGCAACCATCTCATAGCATTTTGTTGATCAAACACTTGCCTCTCATCTGCTTCTGTCCTCCAAGTTAAAGATGCTGAATCAGACGGCATCACTGGAAAGCTACTCACCAAATCAGAACAGGTGTTCAGTGGACGAATGAAGCTGCAGAATGTGCCATATAACCAAAATCTGGAGAACGCCCAAAGTCAAGAATTCCAGCAATTGTCTAATAAATTGGAGGCAGTTGTGAGTATGATACCTATAGAAAGTGTCTTTCTTGTTTTGCTGCAGTATACATCACCACTGTTGACTCTTCAGAGCAGAGAACACTATGTTCACCTCTCTCGTTAAGGATTTGTTGTGAATTTTGTGTGAAAGTGCTTCTTAAATCTGTCCCTCCCAGTGCAAAGAGACTGCTTTTGGCACATTTGAGTGGGTGGAAGAAAAAAACCGCTGTGCATTCCCTTAGCAATTCCCTCAACATATTTGAGGCAGCGGAGATGTTTGTAGCACCACTTAACATGCTGATAACAAAAAGTCTTCACTCAAACCCTTCCAGCACACATTTCAGTGAAAAACATAACACATTAGTGGGGGTGTTGGGTGAGTTTGCAAAGAAAGTTGTGGACAGATGACTAAATAATAGGTGCTGACTTTTTCTAACCACATCTCCTAATGTCTTTTTAATCGACAAAGAAATGACTTACTTTCAAATTCCTTAAAACTGCTAATTTGAAATATGCTGAATATGCTGGGGCTCTACTTTTTACGACTGGAACCCAGTTTTTCCATTAACATGCAAATGAATAAATGTAAACACTGTTGCAGAAATCTTTTACGCATTCTGCTGAGTAAAAATGCTTTTTCTTCTACGCAGCTGGGGGAGCTGTACCAGACTGATCCATTTCTTGCAAAATACTACACTAAATCTACAGTCACTGCATTCAGGTATTGATAAAATCTTAAAGTCCTATAACTTTTTTTTTTTTTGTATACCTCTGAACAACCACTTTTGGTTCTTTTGAAGGCTCAATGTGAATAAAAATGTTTTATTAAGGGAAAGCTTTGTTGCACCGACATCTGAGGGTTGAAAGTTTCTAGACTGTTGCTTTTCTGACCATTTCCAATGGAGTGAAATATGACTTGCTGTGCCTTTTGGCAGTAACAGTAAATCACCTCAGTTCACTTCTCAAGTAGTAGTGCAGCACTGCACCTCATGTGAACAGAGCAGAGCCACATCTGGTCAGCATGCAAAGTGTAAACGTATTGTGCTTAGAAATAAACAACTTTAAAGATGCGCTACAGAACTTTACAATCATTATCCCTATCATCGGATAATTCGACATCCACCTTTCTTCCTAAGCTCAGCTGCAACATCACGTGGTGTCCCGGATGAAAAAGTTGTATAGTCTCTCAGCCTGGGGATGCTGGTGGGCAGCAACTGCTCCAGAAATGTGCATGATATAAATGTAGTGGTGCCATTAAACAAGTTCAGGTCAGAGGTCAGAAAGTAATGTAATGCGTCTTAGTTATTTATTATAACACATTAAGCACAATGACATATACAAAGCTGTACATTTGTATATGTTATTATTAAATTTGTACACATTATATACATGCTTATACTTGAGTCCTTGTGAGAAAAGGTATTTGACAGAGTTCCAGAGAACAGGATTGAAGCAACCATGAACAGATTTAAAACCTATTTTTTCATTTGCTAAGGAAACATTTACTTGATAATCTTCAGGGTATGCTAGTGTAAGAGAGAGCCAAGACATTCATCATTGTTGAAATTATAAGCATTTTAAAATGAATTCTTTGTTCTACTTGTGGATGTTGAAAGGTTAATATCACATCCTTATTTTTTAGTCAGTATATCTGAATGCAACCGTTTTGAGTAAGCATGCATCTCTATGTTGTCTTGTTCCCATGTTTGAATATCCTTAAAACTCTTATTTAAAAATGAGCTACATAAAAAAAATACTATTAAAAGAGTCTCTGTTTTGTCCAGGATTTATAATATTTGACATCTCTAAATACCATATTTGATCATTTACAGGGTTAAAGTGATTGTAACTGTGTCATCACTATACGTTGTGTTGTCTAATAAGAGATTTATTTATATAAATCAAACAACAGAGGGCCATTAATGGAACTTTGATGGACCTTATATACAATATTAACAAGATGGCAGGCTTTTATTCAAGTTAATTCCCAAGTGATTTGGAATAATCTAAACATGTCCCACTGATATTTGCTTCCTCTTAAATACTTAAAGCTTTTTAGTGAAAGGTTTATGTATGTATTTATATCCATTTATTGTCTCTGCTTATACCAGCGAAGGTGTGATGGCCTATTACTGGTCCCAGTTTGACATTCCACCCAGTGACTTGGAGATCGTGCCAGAGTTCTCAGAAGAGCGGATATTGGATGCACTGGAAGGTGGCATTAAGGATCAGCGCATGAGGTTTAGCAGCAGTGGTATCCAAATCACTGAGGTCACTGCCTCACGTAGGTACCAGCAAGACCAGGTGGATGGATGGGGGGGGGGTCATACTGAGGGGGGAAAAGGGTGGGCAATACTGGATATTGCTACAGCTGATTCCAGTATGACATGCAGCAATCAGCATTGTGACTAGATCTGAATAACATTCTTGTCATGTTCTATCAGCGTTGCTTTTCGGTTTGCTTTCTCTTCATATTATAGTTGCTCGCTCTGAGTTGTGCTGATAAGATGATAACAGATAAGCCAGACCTCTCAGCTTGTGCTGCATCTGAGATTGCACATTTTATGCTGTTTGGATCCTCTAATGATATTAACTGGGTCCTGGCCTGCCTTGAGACAGCCATTTTTCTTCCTTCTGTCTTCTCAGCATTCGCATTGCATTTGTCGACATCCTGGCCACCGGCCAAGCGCTCACCCTGTGACTCAGTGGTTTTGGTCCTCTTTAAAATGATTTCTGTGGGTATGATTTGATGTTGCTGTCCCAGATAGTTAGACAGAGATGTATGAGTTGCTGCTGTAGGGCAAGGTGAGATGGAGCAGAAAGAGCTACACACCATCACCAGTTCTCTTAACCGCAGGGAAATGGAACAGAAAATGTGCAGCCCCAATATTTTAGGCTCATGCATCAAATTCTATCAGCCTCCCAACTTTTGTGACCCACTCTTACCTTTCCTCCCGTTTTCCTGTCTCCCCATCCCCATGTCTGCCACCAGTCACAGATGCTCGCATGGCCAGGGACCCCAGAGATGGTGAGTACAGTATGTCCCATTTCAATCACTCGCAGCTATCATTTTCCAGCTGGCTAGATACTCACTTTCCAGCCTGTAATGAATGACTGGCCTGACCTGTACTGTACATGTGCTGCTCTTGTCAGAGATTAAGAGCCCAGGTTTAGGCCAGGATGTTTTTGCTTTGTTTTTTTTGACACTCCCTGGTGATTTATTACCATGAATTAAATTACATGGCATTACTGTTGTAGTTATAGCTTTGTTACAAACAACTATAGCAGGAAAGATGGAAGAGCTCATGTTTTATTTGTAAAGCGATAACATTTCTTTGTGTAAATCAACTTGTTGAAACAATCTTTACATGAAAAAGCTTTTAAAGAAAAACAGACCACCTTAGAGGTCAGACCAACTATTGGCTACAGATTTACCCATTCTTCATGTTTCTTATAATCAGTGTTGTTGTTGTTCTCAGAAGACTGTTTCTACACCCTGGAAGCTGTTGAGAAGGCGGAAACATTTACATCCCCGGGATACCCTCAGCACTATCCCTCAAAGTCTCGGTGTCAGTGGCAAATCCGAGCCTCAGAGGAGGACACAATATCTGTCAGTTTTCCCTATTTCAACATTGAAGATGACTGCTCCAATGATTTTGTCTCCACCTTTGACTCTTTGAGTCCTGACTATTCTCGGGCCATCACAAAGTAAGTAGGGCTGGGAATATCCAGATGGCTTGATAACCATGTGGGTCCTCTTTTAAAAAGGGCCATGGTAAACATAGCCCTTTTCAAATGAAAGTGTTCATGTGTGGATGAGATTCTTTCTATTATTCACTAGCTGCATTTTCTGCAACATCTACTGCACTAATGCTAACAACATGAGGCTTAAGTAAGTTGACTCATTGTTCCCCAGTACATGAAATTGTGACAGACATAACATTCTCATTTTTGTCTTAAACCTTCATAGCAGGTTTTGTTTGATAGGCTTCAACCAACATTTATTCTGCCTGGGAGATTAGAGAGAGATTCCCAGACGACAACAAAAAGGAATCACTTTGTATTAGACTGAAATGTTGCAAAGGGATTCTGGAATAAGAGCTGTTTTTATGTGGGAGGAACATATTGCAATTCATTTTATCGGATTTATGATTACAACTTAGTTTTTCCTTTTGCCTCTGAAGCCTTTAGCGCTGTGTCCCTTTTATTGTCAGCTTTTGAGACCTTAGTGAGATTGAGTTGGCTCAAAAAGACCTCTAATTTCAGATCTATGAAAGGTGCCAACCTGAGTCTGACTATGCCACTGTGTGTAATTGCCCTGTGTCTGTGGGGGATGGGTTATTTTACTGTTACTGCAAGCTCCTGAATGCAACATCAATTGTAGCTGTGGGCAATTTTAAACTCAGAAATCATTGCCAAACAAATATGTTACCAAGTGATGCATAAGATTTTTTTATAATGCTATTGAGCGATCAGCTTTATCCAAGGTGACATGGGGTTTATGAGAGCCATAATATAATACTCTATAATGACATTATTCTGCTGGAGGTAGAAGTATTGCTGCTCTTGCAGCGTCATTCACACCTTCATGGCTCTGCCGCCAGCAGTGCTGAAACTTTCTTTTTTGTTAATGTACTTAATGTTTGACTTTGAATTTCCTTCTGAGCAATTTCTAGTTACTGCTGGCACTTCTTTTTATTTATTGCTTTTCTACTCACAGCATATCCATTGATTTCCTCTCAAATGTGGAATATTTCCAGTTTTTTCCTGTTATGTCAGTTTGGTTTGATTGAGGACTTTGTTGCTCCCGACTTAACAGTCACAGCTGTGTTTGAGTTTCCTCAATGGTGTACATCCTAAGGAAGATTAAACTCCATTTTATTAATGCAACAAACATTTAATGGCTGTGACAACATTTTTTGTTTGCTTCAGTTAATTTGGGACACCTTTTCTTGATTCCATAACAGTTCCTGACATGTTTTCCCTTTTTCTTGACTGTTCATAATAGGAAATGTGGTCAAAGGCTTCCCTCCAATCCTCTGGAGGTGGTGTCATCTGGCAACATCATGCTGATTACCTTTATTACTGACGCTAAGGTTCAGAAACCTGGCTTTGAAGCCAGTTATAGATCCATCCCAAAGACTAAAGGTAATAAATACTGTCCATAGTACCCCATCCTATATCTATTTGTCTAGATTATTTTAGTTTTGCTTGTACTTCAGTCTATTTCTAATGATAATATGCTACATACTAATGTAAAATTTTCAAATATCCCTTTCAGTCCAAACATGTGGTGGTATCCTTTCTGGAAATAATGGAAGTTTTACTTCACCACTTCACCCCAGCTTCTATCCACCTTCCACAGACTGCAAATGGACCATCCAGGTTTGCAACACTTCTCTCCCTCCCTCCCTGCCTCTGCTTTGGCCCCTTCACCCACCCACCACCTCCTCCTCCACCACCCTTAGCCTGCCACCAGAGTAATGCTGAGACAGCACTATAGAAGCCAAACTGTTCAGTACCTCTTCTATCTTCATCTGTCAGACTGCTGCAGCTCTAGCTCTGCAGTGTTTTGTGTGTGGGTTTTGTTTGTTTGTGTGGGTGTGTGTGTGTGTAGTGTGGTGGGTGCATGTGCACACCCACAGCCTGTTGAATCTTGCTTATAAACATGTACATGACATATGTGTTTTTGTGTGTATGGGTATGCTACCTGTCCTTCTGTGCTACACTGTAGGTCAGTCAAGGGAAAGAGGTACGGGTGAACTTTAAGCTATTCCTCATTAAGGAGCCAGGTGTGGACGTCCGTGTGTGTCACAAAGACTATGTGGAAATTATGGGAACCAAGTAAGACTTGATTTCCTTGTCTGTGACTGTATGCCAGTGGAAGGTATTATTTAAAAAATGAGCATGAAGCATAAAATTATAAACCCAAGACAGCTAGGGGGCATCTGGAAGAATGTATTTTTCATAATGTAAAAAGAATGTAAAAAAGACAATTTAAGTGTTTTGTATATTTATTTATTTTATAAAACTTGCAGATTTTGGTGGTTGAATTATTTTATTTCTTTTGAGACTTGGGTATACCTGTTTTACTTAAGCTCAGCTGTATTCCCCAAGTTAGTCTTTAAACTAACTGAAGTAATCAGTTTTAGTTATTACTTAATTTTTAATTTAAAATTTTGCTTTATCTTGCTTTAAACATTGGTCTTTTATCCCAGGTACTGTGGAGAAGTGTCCTCTTTGTCTTTGACCAGTAGCACCAACGTCCTAGATGTGTCCTTTCATTCTGATAAGTCCTACACTGACAAAGGCTTCATTGCAGAGTACACCGCCTATGATCCAGCTAACCGTGAGTTAAATCCTGTTTCATTCAGATGAGTACAACAATTTGCGAGACGGTGAAATGTTACAGCATGACAGTGACACTCTTAGTGTGCTATTATAGAGTACGCGAGGGAGTAACTGTGTCATCTGAAAGACAGAAAGATGTTAGCTGACTGACAGTCAAATAGCTGTTTTGTTATATAGGCTTGGAAACTGCAGCAGTGAAGTTCAAGAACAAGACTAATCAGCAGAGAGCTTGTTTATAGGGTCCATTTTATTTGCGCCTGTCAGACAGGAGCACATCACTTTTAATACCCCCTGCTCTGTATGTCATCTCCTAGTTTGACCAAAATGGATTTATAATTGCTCCGATTGGCAAGTTGATGGATGTTGTAACCACACTGTCATTCTCTCTTGCTCAATTTGTCATTACTGCCTTTATGTCCTTTTTTCCTCTGTCCCCTTTCTTTTTTTTCTGTCTTTTCTGAGCAGCTTGCCCTGACATGTTTGCTTGTAAAACTGGCATTTGCATCGCAAATTCACTGAAGTGCGACGGCTGGAACGACTGCGGCGATATGAGCGATGAGAAGCAGTGCCGTAAGTTCCCCCTTGACCCTTCTCGTCTAATGTCCTGCGCTCTCATCTGATAAAATAACAGTTTGTCATTCAGAAAAAATCCCTTTCTTGCTGAGAGTTAGATGCCTGTTAAACATAGGCATTAGTCCGTTACCTTAGCTCAGCAAAACGACTGACAACAGGCGAAAACACTTAACTCATATCTGTCTAGCGATAACAAAATCTGACGACTATAAAAATGTTGTGTCATGTTGTGTTTTTATGAGTAAGATCAAATCTTATAGTTATTGTAGGGGTGTAGAAAATAACTCAAAAGCACAAGAAATGGTACACAACTCATCACAACATATTATTTAGATTAGCGATTCAGAACGTTGTAAGTAGTGATCTGGGCAGCAAGGCAGATTTAGTCACTATGAGACAAAGCTTCCAGTTTTTCAGTCTAGCTTGATATGCTGTGTGATGAATCTACGAGGAACCAAAAAACAAACAAAAAAAAAACAAAACAAAACAACAAAATCCCTTATTTGTTCATGTTATTTGTGTCGCTTCAGAATGTGATAAGGATCAGTTTTCCTGCAGTAATGGTTTGTGCAAACCAAAGCTCTGGGTGTGTGATCGTAACAACGACTGCGGAGATGGAAGCGATGAGAAACTATGCAGTAAGTGTTCCCATCTCTTAAAGCACTGCTTAGAGTATCCAAAACCTATTTAATGCTATGCTAATTGGGCTAACATTAAAGGGATATCACTGCTAATGCTACGGTCACTGACCCCTGGGCTGTGTACAGTGATCATTTTCATCAGTAATGGAGTTTGTTTGAAGCAGTGCCCAAGATGCTCGGCCTCCATCCAGATGCTTAATCATATATAATACATGCAAGAAGAATGAAGCCTGATGCTAATGTCTATGAGTGGTGTGATGCTAATGTCTCTCTTAAGTATATTCGATTGTCTTCATGCTCAGGTTATATTTTTTAATTAAACGTCTTGATCAACATATTTTTCTGCCTCTAGGTTGTGAGCCAAATGAGTGGCGCTGTGGGAATGGGGTTTGCTTGCCCCAGGATGTTGTGTGCAACAATAAAATGGACTGTGAAGATGGAAGTGATGAGGCCTCATGTAAATCCTGTAAGTGGAAGAGGTTTTTCATAACTAGTTGCCCACTTACCCACCCCACCCCCCCGACAAAAACTGACACAAGCACAACTTTAACAGATATAACCAAATAAAAACAACTACAACTACAAAAAAAAAATAGTAATTTTGAAGCATCTCTCACAAATCAGTAAGTAATTAACCTTCACCCACACCTCGGTGTATTTGTTGGTTTAACAAAGATTTTGCCCTCCAGACTCCAATTTTAATTCAAATGATTTTTCTTTGGCCGGTTTTTGTCTCTGTTTTTTCAAATCCTACTACCCTCCACTTTTACTCTTCATCATTTTCCTTCTCATTCATTCCCAGTCACAGAGGGCAAGATTGCATTTCCTTTTTATTCTCACTTCTGTGAATAAAGAAGGATATTAGGCCTTAATCCCAATCAATACACCCAATCAATGCAATCTGCTCCTCAATCACTGTACATTGTGCATTTTAGCCTCACTTTGAAGCCTTGCTGATTGCATAGAATTTTACTGGTTAAATACTGTCATGCGAACAAGAACAACCTTCTTTATTTTTAAGGTTTTTAGATAAAAAATCATCTGGTTCTTACATGATCATAAAATTAGGTAAATACAACCTCAGATGAACAACGATGCATTAATTATTAGACTGTTTCATTATTCATTTAACAAAAACTAAGCCAAAATACAGATGCAAATAGTGCATAGTACCATATAAGCAAATGCATATCAGTACTAAAACACCTCAAACCAAGTGTTAGGTTAGGCATGGTGGTGGAGGGGTGATGATTTGGGCTTGTTTTGCAATCACTGGACCCAGACATCTTACAGTCATTAACTGACCATTAATTCTTCTGTAGATGGAAGTCTGGATGAAACTGAGTCATGCAACAGGATGGTGATCCTAAACACAGCAGCAAATTTACAACAGGATGTCCAAAACTGAAAAGAATCAATGTGTTTTATTCAGCCTGTCACTGTCCAGAACCCAACCTCGTTAGAAGGCTTTGGCAATTTGTCATGATAGCTGGGCATAAATGAATGCTGTAAACTTCAGTTGAACTAAAATAGGCTAAAACGTTTCCACAACAAAATGATTGATGAAGATACAGAGAAAATGATAAATTCGGGTCATTGCTGCTAAAACTGGTTCTACAAGCTACTAGTCGTTTCTTTTCTTTTATATATATAAACCCATTGCTTTGGCATTTTGGCTTTGATTTTGTTATATAAATGATATGATAGTGATGTGTGATGAGCTGTTTTTCCCATTTTAAGACCTTGCAAGGACTGGATGACTTTTTAATAAAGTCCTTATATATAAAACACATAAGTTTTCACAACTTATTTGCTTTGTTTTTAACTCCATGACCCTTCTCCACTCTACTTCAGCTCCAGGTATGTGCTCCGACTTCAGCTTTGTATGTAGTAACAAAGAATGTGTCAACAAGGTGAATGCCGAATGTGACCGAGTCAACGACTGTTCCGATAACTCGGATGAGGCTAATTGTGGTGAGTAATGTCTTAATACCTTTCTTCCTTACAAAAATTTTGCTTTTTTTTCCTAAATAGCTGAAAGTGGATCTAATTTAGTCAATGTCATTCAAACTAGATTACAGAAGCTAGGTTGAGCTGTGTGAAAAGAGCCTCAGGCCTCAACTGCTTATTTATTTCATTCTCGCTTTGAAAGTGGCTGTTGCTATCTCTGAAGTTGTTTTCCCGAATCATTTAAGCTTCAGGGTGTATCTGCTTTAAAAAAAAAAGATGATATGCCACTATGTTTTTCAAATTGTATTCACTACCAAGATTGAACGTATGGCTGTAATGTCATTTAAGATTTTTCTCTGTTGTCTCTTACCTTGCATTTTCATTTCAGTACCCCCTCCTTAATTAATTTTCCGTTAAATTACAGATTGTGGTACTAGGCCATACAAGCTGAATCGCATTGTAGGAGGGCAGAATGCTGAGCTTGGAGAGTGGCCCTGGCAGGTCAGCCTTCACTTCATGACTAAAGGGCATGTTTGCGGTGCCTCAGTTATCTCTAAGACGTGGCTCCTTTCCGCCGCCCACTGCTTTGTCTCCATCACCTCTCCACAGTGAGTTACAGATGCCTGCCACTTCCAGACATGTTAAAGACTTTTCTGTGTATTTCATTGGGTTTCTATTTTTAAATTTATTTATTTTGGTTCTAGTATTGAACAGTTTCATGTTTACTTGGTATACAAACTTAGAAACCTGCACAACAAAATAGGACTGTATATACATGCATTCACATTTCCTAAAAAAAAAAAAAATCACCCTGCATACAAATTTAAGGAAAGAAGCAAAAGACCTCTGCGATGCTGAGGGTTAATATTCCTCTCATCCTGTGTTTATCAGAGTGCCCTGTTGGTGGTGCACTAACCATGCTGTTCAACCTGAGCTCCTTTTATCATGATTAAGCAGGAAGTCGTCTTCACAAATTTAGTTAGTGTGTAAAATGTTTAATTGTCTCCAAAGGCATATGTAGTAAATAGATAGTTGATTAGCAGAAATATTTCTGCATATTTTTTTTAAATAATCATGAAAATTTGATCCAGCCTCATGCAATGTTGCCCCCCCTCCCCCACGCCTTCGCTAATTTTCATGGAATTCTTGAGACTGGAAATGCTAAGATTTGATGCTCGTGACTCTTTTAAGTTTATGTCAGCACTACTAAATTTCCTTCCAAAGCACGTTCAAACGGACAGTAAGCTGATGTTTGAACCGGTTTTGTAGAAATACAAGCACAGTGCCACTGGACTGTTTCATCTCTGGTGGAAACTATTGTTGCTCCCAATTTGACATTTTCCACCATTGTACTCCATTTTTCTGCTTGAAGAGTCTTTAGACTTGGTGATGTTTGGTTTACGCTTCCACATTTTTTGAGAGTTATTGTATCCAAGAACTCTAACAAGAACTCTTTTATTTCCTGCAATCCCATAAAATGCACAAGCACTCATCGACATGACGTGTATTACAGTGGAGTTTGATGTACTTCATCCTCATTGCTATTCTAATAATCTGTTATGATTTTGTACCTGTGTAACAATAATTTTGATGGTGTCTGGGCAGTGAAAAATTTATGCACTTGTCATCTTGAGCCTAGATTGGGAACCACTAATGAATCTTATTATTCATGCCCGTCCCCTCCAGGAACCATGTTGCATCAAACTGGCAAACCTACAGTGGCATGCAGGACCAGATAAAGATGGATGGTGTTCTACGTAAAGTTAAGAGGATAGTTCCTCACCCGGATTACAAGGAAGACACCAGTGACTACGATATTGCGCTGCTTGAGCTGAGTGTGCCTTTGGAGTACACCAACACCATCCAACCCATCTGCCTACCCTCTTCCTCCCACGTCTTCCCCGCAGGCATGTCCTGCTGGATCACAGGCTGGGGTGTACTCCGAGAAGGAGGTATTTGGCACAAATTCTGGCAACTAGTCAGTTAAAATAAATAAATAAATAAAAAAAACCTGCAACTAACTGTATGTATTATAACAGCTTTAAGTATCTGTACTGTTATTCTTCAATTATGGGTGATCCACATTACCAATATGTTGTTCCTTGTAGCCTATCCAACTCATCTGAATTAAGACACCCTACTCCTCCCCCTTCCTTCTCACACTGATCTATTCATCTATGTCCTTCATCTTATTCCTCTGCCTGCCAGTTTCTTCCATTCATCTCCTTCTCATTTCATCTCATCTTCTTCCTCTGCTTTAATGTCCCTCCCATTTTTTAAATCTCTTCCATCATGACATACTTCTCCACCATTCCATCCTGCCTCCTTTTTCTCTCATCTTTTTCTAATCTGTCCTTTTCACTTAAGCCGTCATCTATATCCATAAATCAACACAGGCATCAGCTCTCTTGGGAAGTCTTTTAAACCTTCATTAGCTAACACTAATCTAGCCCATTTACACCTTTAATGTTGGAGATGAACACAGACGTAACGTGGAAGAGGACTGACCCCTTTGTCCTGCTCTTGCAGGTCAAACTGCACAGATCCTTCAGAAGGCATTAGTGAAAATCATCAATGACACTGTGTGCGACGCAGTCACCAACAACCAAGTCACTTCCAGGATGCTCTGCAGTGGATTCTTGGCTGGAGGAGTTGACGCATGCCAGGTGAGATTGTGCCAAGAATAGAAAAGAATAACAATGGGCCGGTTTTCCCACTCCTGTAATAATCGTGCTCTCGCATCCAAACCCAAACTAATGTCCCTTTTCTCCTTATCATGCTTACCAGGGAGACTCCGGAGGTCCCCTGGCATGTTTCGAAGAGAGTGGGAAGTGGTTCCAGGCCGGCATAGTGAGCTGGGGCGAGGGCTGTGCTCGTCGGAACAAGCCCGGTGTCTACTCACGCGTCACCAAGCTTAGAGACTGGATCAAAAAGGAGTCAGGGATTTGATGATGATGTGAGGAGCAGGGAGGGATGCAGAGTGGGGAACATCAGAGAGCTAAAAATAATGGAGGCGGAACATTTTAGTCTGATTTGGGACAAGTCTCTCGGAGATTTATTCATTTAGCAGCAGGCTGAGGATGCTGTTGCATGGGACCCAGCTTCTCACATGAATGACTTTATGAACTATATCTGGTTGCCAGTCCCCTCAGGAGCTCCTTCAATCCACACTTTCACACACTTACACTACATTGTATTTCTTTTTGTAAAGTTTTTAGACTTTTGTTGCCATATTGTTTCATGCCTCCATGAGTTTTAAATTTAAATTTCAGATATAGATTCAGAACATTTTTACAGAGCTTTTAAAAGTGATTTAATGTTTGTTTTTAAGATTTACTGTCTTCTTTATCTAAACTGGTTTAAAGCTTTCAGCTTTTTACTAGAGTGAACATTCCTGTTACTTAAGGGCTCAGGCAGTAATTGCCTATAAATTTAGGGATTATTTGACAAATACTAAAGTGAAGGGGAGAAAAAAACAAAAAAGAGCCAATGCAATATTCACATTGAAGCATTTTAATATCATGCTATATGCATGAAAACCAGAAGCTGCCTGCAAGGTAAAAAGTGCATAAATCAATATAAAAGCCTGCCGTTTGTTTTGGAAAACAACCAGCAGTAAATTTAACAGATTTGTAATCGTTGAACTAAAATAAGTAAAAGTACCAGTGTGTTCCTTGAAAATTGACACTTGAGTGATTCCTGAGTTTAGCAGGCATCTCAGATAATTATTTCTCTTCTATATTTCCATGTACTTACTGGACTTGCTAGAATGGGTGGGCGGAGGATGACTACTGGGTACAAGTCTCAATTTAAACTCGGGAGGATTTGTGTCTTCAGACACCTGAGAGACAAAGTCAATCACTGGTTATTCTTATTCTTATACTTTTTTTTTTTTTTTTTACTCACACCCCATTAATAAACCCAACAAATTTCACTTGATGGCTTCTATGACACTATTTGTCAAACTTTAAAACTGTGTCTCCCTGAATTGCATATTAAAGACTTGCATAAATATTTATTGAAGGGTGGAAGATTAGGAAGAAATTATTGAGATTATCCATCAGGTTGCCTATTTAAGTAGTTATGTCATGACTTTTAAACTATGCAAGTGTAAATTTGTATTAAGTAACCATTGGAGAGGCCACATCTTTTAGAAGATATTTTACTGATGCATACTGTGATTTGGATTTTAAACTTTCTCTGTCTCTCTTTGTGTATGCGTTTTTATCTGTTTTTTTTTTTTTACATTGGAGTCATGGTAATAAACATCTTTTCTCTGATTACACAGTGCTTAATTGTATTACCTGTTCCATTTGTCTTTGATCGGGTCTTGTTTTGTATTATGTTGTGCATTATAAATGCATGTCTTGGGAGATCTTGTCCCCTCTCACAGTAGAATTGTAATGAGTATGTACTTCTCCTCCCTGTTGTGAGCAGCGTGCTTACCTGGGGAACAACAGTGACAAGACGATCTCATATTGTCAAATAATACCTTCCTTTTGTCACAGCTCTATCTTATTACCCTACCAAATGGGTATGTTGACTTCAGGAGGTGGATACACATACAGTGGGGGTTCTACTGTCTCATCTGTCTTCATTAAAAGCAGAGTATCACTCGGGGAATAGGAAAATCAACATAGACAATGCTGCTAATTTATGTATCCATCACTTTTGCAAAACAGGAAGCTTTCTTCCCGTATTATTTACCCAGAGAGTTCACATGCGTTATTCTGGTAGCGGTATATATATTACCTGGTACCGCTCCAGACGCAGCCTGTGATGTCATTAACTCTGTAGTGGCCAGGCTTCAAACACAACATCCAAACGCATTTGTGGCGATCTCTGGAGATTTTAACAACATCTCCCTCTCTGCAACTCTACCAACTTTCCAACAGTTTGTCAGCTGCTCCACCAGAGAAAACAAAACGTTGGACTTATTTTATGCAAATATTAAAAATGCATACAGCTCCTTTGCCCTGCCACCTTTAGGAAGATCAGACCATAACCTAGTTCTTCTCTCCTCCTCCTACAAGCCCATCGTTCAGCAACAACCAGTCATTAGAAAGGCTATTAGAACCTGGTCTAATGAAGCTGAAGATGCTCTGAGAGGATGCTTCGAGGCTACAGACTGGAACGTCCTATGTGAACCTCATGGAGATGACACCAATGCCTTGACTGAGTGTGTGACAGATTATATTAACTTCTGTGTGGACAACACCGTTCCAACAAGAACAGTGAGGTGCTTCCCCAATAACAAACCCTGGATCACCAGTGACCTGAAAAAGCTGCTGAACATCAAAAAGAAAGCTTTTAGGGATGGAGACAGGGAGTTATTGAAGTCCACACAAAAACAACTTAAAACACAAACGAAGAAGTGCAAGGAGGACTACAGGAAGAAGTTGGAAAGTAAGCTTCAGAAAAACAATGTGAGGGATGTGTGGTCAGGAATGAAGAAGATCACTGGCTTCGGGATAAAGGAGGATCAGACCGATGGAGGTCTGGACAGAGCGAATGAACTGAACATGTTCTTCAATAGGTTTAGCTCACCTCCTGCTTCAACCCCAACTAGCCACACACCCTCCATGAGCCCACAGCTTTCCTGTCACACCTCCACTCTGTCACCCTGCAGCTCAGTCAAGGACCTGGACACAACCTCATCTCCCTCCACATCAGGACTTCCTGAAACCTCCTCTGCCTCCACCTCCACTCTGTCTGTCTCCTGTAACCAAGTCATGCAACAACTGGTGAAACTGAACCAGAACAAGGCTGCAGGTCCAGATGGTGTCAGTCCCAGAGTTCTCAAAACCTGCTCAAAACAGCTATGTCCGATTCTCCAGCACCTGTTCAACACCAGCCTGAGTCAGAGAAGAATCCCGGTGCTGTGGAAAACATCCTGCCTTGTTCCAGTGCCTAAAAAACCACAACCAGCTGAACCAAAAGACTACAGACCAGTCGCCCTGACATCTCACGTCATGAAAGTCCTGGAGAGACTCTTACTGGCTCACCTCAGCAAGCAGGTGAACACCTTTCAGGACCCATTACAGTTTGCATACCGTAATGGGCTTGGGGTTGAAGATGCCATCATATACCTGCTTCAGAGAGCCCACTCTCATCTGGACCAGTCAGGCAGCACTTTGAGGGTCATGTTCTTTGATTTCTCAAGTGCTTTTAATACGATTCAGCCTGCTCTGCTGTGTGAGAAGCTGCAGAAATTCCAGGTGGATCCCTCCACAACCACCTGGATTTACGACTACCTCACAAACAGACCACAGTTTGTGAGACTGAAAGGTTGTGTGTCTGAGATGGTGGTCAGCTGCACTGGAACACCACAAGGGACTGTACTTTCACCATTTCTATTCACGCTGTACACCTCAGACTTCCAGTACAACTCTGAGTTCTGTCATCTGCAGAAATACTCTGATGACTCAGCAGTTGTTGGGTGTATCAGTGATGGACAAGAAGCAGAGTACAGAGAACTGGTCGGTCAGTTTGTGAAATGGTGCGGTGACAATCATCTCATCTTGAATACCAAGAAAACAAAGGAGATGATTGTTGACTTCAGGAGGAACAAGAACACACATAGAAGTGTTTCCATCATGGGAGAGGAGGTGGAGGTGGTGGAGGAATACAAGTACCTTGGAGTTCAGCTGGACAACAGACTTGAGTGGAAAAGCAACACTGAGTACATTTACAAGAAAGGTCAGAGCAGACTCTACTTCTTAAGGAAGCTGAGATCTTTTAATGTCTGCACCAAAATGTTGCAAATGTTCTACAGGTCTGTTGTTGAAAGTGCAATCAGCTTTGCAGCAATCTGCTGGGGCAGCGGCATCAGAACCAGAGACTTGAAAAGAATTAACAAACTGATCAAGAAAGCCGGTTCTGTGCTTGGAGTAACTCTGGAGCCGCTGGAGTTGATCATCAAAAAAAGAATTCTGTACAAGCTGACGAAGATAATGGAAGATCCTTCACACCCTCTACACAACGCCGTGACGAAACAACAGAGTGTGTTCAGTGGGAGGCTTGTTCAAGTCCGATGCAAGACAGAGAGATACAGAAGATCCTTCCTTCCAGCAGCTATCAGGCTGAAGAACAAAGCCCTTAATTAATTAATGTGATTGTTTTAAAAAAAAAAAAAAATTACTACTACTACAATATTGAATTTCCCTTTGGGATTAATAAAGTATTTTTCATTCATTCATTCATTTCTTTGTCACTGTTTTCCATGGCTAGCGATGCTATACGCCAGGCCCATTGATTTCTAGGATTTACAAGAGCCAATGCTTTATCGGAAATGGTTTTATTTAAATATAAATATGTGTACAAAGGTACAAGCAACAGTAGCTCATTTTTAGCAAATAAAATTCTTAATACATTATTAAAAGAATGAACAAACAAATGGCAATTAGTTGTGTTTCCAAAAAAGCAGAGTAACTGCATTCAATGATTGATGAACAACTTAGACATGAAGGTCTGAAGAGCCAAACAAATCAACCAAGATAGATACATATGTATATAAAGATACTTTACAATAGAGCAGCTTACACGCTGTACTTTAAGGCTTATATAAAATATAAAAATAAAGACAAGCGATGATGTTTGCCTCCTCACTTTAAGTGACCTTTGTTCTCTCTCATTAGGCTGCCTGGCAACAGCTTTTCTAGACGAATGGCAGTACAGGCTTCCATGCTGAAACATCCGGGAAGTGGAATGCAACAGGATCAGGTGCAGAAACCAATGTCTCGAACATGAAATGGACATGAATATAAACGCTGAAGGTTTTCACAAGACACATCATTTGCATGCAACAGAGAGAAAGTATGGGCTCAGCCATTTGTACAGATACTTAGTGTTTCAGGGTAGTACTGTTTCTTGTAAACATACTGAGACAATTTGATTGAGTTGTAAAACTTGAGTGAATGGTCCGCATTTGGGACAGCCTTAAACGCCTTACCCCACCTGAGCCTGCTGAAGTTGATGCTGCATTCAAGTTTATTTCAAGTTCAAGATTGCCACAATTTTCCAAATGCCAGTTTTGATTGTTCTGATAATATCCTCCTCTTTATACAATCAGAAAACAGCAGAAACAACACAAGGGGTAGCACAGCAGTATTTTAGCTTTCGCCCCCATTTTTACCTATACAGCTACTACCATCTTTGGGATTTCATGGCCTCACCTCGTTCATCTTGGTACAACACACAGTTAACAATGAGTCCTCCACTAAAATGAAGGCTAAAATCCACATTCTCCTCAAATCTCTTTCTTTTATCCACTGCTATGTCCAAAATATGTGGCGTTTATCAGAGGATGTTCCAGGAATGCAACTCTGGTCAGAAGTATTCCACTGTTTGATTACTCATCATACAGAGTGGTGCCTGTAGCACTTGTTGGTCAGTACAGCTAGCCTGTTGTGCAGAAATGTTTATGCCTGTCTCTCTGGACAGCTCAGTCTTTTGTTGATGATTGAGACACAAATGTGCTTAGAATTCCTTTCGCATGCCAACAAGACACTAAATGACAGACATCAAAAGGCTGTTTAGAGTTTTTTTTTTCTTCAAACATGTCTTAACTTGTGAGATCTTCTTTCAAAGTATTTAAAAGGTTGTGTTTGACATTTAGTGTTGATTCAAAGTAAACTCTTGTGTGTAGGTAAACGGCTATCCCAGTTGTTTTGGCCACCCAGATTCAGAAGATGGGTTTGATTTTTGCTCTAGTTGGCCCCTTGCACTTACAAAATATCATTTTTGGGTGGTCATCGTGCCAAGATAACCTGGTGAGGTATCACAATAATGTCCATCATATATTTGACTTGAACATCACAATCTGTTGATTTTTTTCCAGCTCAGGAAATCGTGTAGCCATATTGTAGATCCCGGCATCCATCACAGATTGGTTGGTTTTCCCATTATCTTCATCATTACTCTCTGAATATTGTCCAGACAAATTCTTGCTGGACTGTGAGTAAGAAAGTCTCCATTCATGTTAGTCCATCCACATGTGTATGTGGAAGTGGCATTGCTTATCTACTCACTTCTCTGTTTGTACTCCTCTTTTTTTTCTCCATTTCTTGTCAAGTTAGACGTGTGTCTGCATGCGTTGTGAGGGGCGGCCGTAGTCTGACTGCTGGGAGGACACTTGTGAGGAGGCATAAGAGAAGCGAGATGAGCTAGACACCTTGCTTGCCTGATCCGACTGGTCATATGCATCCACCTTCTCATAGGAAGCAGGCTTAACATAGCTGGTGAAGGCACGGCCGTAGGTAGCAGGTAGGTAAGCTGAGCCACTGTAGAGGGGATCAGTGGGATATATGCTAGCTGGTTGGTTAGGCTGCTGCTGGGCAGCTTGCTGCTGTTCATATGAAGATCTGCTCACTGTGTTGGTGGCATATCGGTGGGAGAAGTCATAGACACGAGGTTGGGTGCCATGCTGACCATACATGGGGCTTGGGGAGGGCAGCTGCGATGGAGTGTAGACTGGCCGGGAGTTGGGCACATACTCAGAGAATCCACTGCTGCGGATGTGACGGTCGTCATGACCATGAACGTTGTAGTATCCATTGGTTGGGTCCTATGACGAAGATAGAAATAATTCAATCATTAGCTCAAAATTTATTCAGCATCATGTGACCAGTGGATGGAAAAAATAACACTCTTGCTATTTTAAGTTGTTGTTTCCCCAAGTGTTTTTGCTTTTACCTTGATGTCTGATCTTTCATCCTCCTCCTCCTCCAAGAGGTCGCTATGCTCTGTGCGCGATGTCCCTGGAGACTCACTACTGTTCGGAGCCTGAGGGAAGACCAAGTATTTCTAAAGAATTACAAGGATGAACATGACCTTACTTGAATAAGTACAACAGAAAGTCTGAGCATTATGTTGTAGTTAATGTAATCCCCCCACCCCCTACCCACTTCCCATCAAAAGAAATGTCTAACACATGCAGAGAAAGTAAAAATTAGACCTACCATGGGTTCTTTGACATCCTCCTCATCGTCATTGCCACGTGTAGCATTGTGATCACTGTGAACAATCTGGACTCTGATATCACTTTTGGAAAGACGAGTGCACCTTTTACCTGCAGGAATTTAAAAGACTTACTTGACTTAACCTGGTAGATTTGCACATACAAATTTACTTAAAAACTTAAAAGCAGTGTGAAAATGAACAGAATTTATTCAGAGTTCAGTTAACAGGTATAAGTATTTGATTTGAAGAATTGGCTGTTTCCCTCTTGCCCATACTAACCGTTGAGCTCACCTTTGCCTGTGTGCCTGCAGCAGAGGGAAACCAATGTGATGACACAGATGAGCAGGACACAGCCTCCACCTACTGCTCCACCAACAATTACCAGCATAGGCAGTGCCTCTGCAAGAGGAACAGAAACGGAGGAAAATTGTGGCGGGGAGAGAGGGTGGGTAGATGGTTGTCAAGAAAAGGGGAAAGATGAAATAAAATATAGTAAAACATGAGTGTCTGTCCAAAAAAAGTGCAGATCAGATGAAATGAAAGAAAATAAATCCATTCATTTGTCTTGTTAATCCTACAAACGCTTCAGCACGTAAGAATTCATCTACACTAAGCCATAGTCCTCTCTTCTATAGCATGTGCTCATGCAGGCGGTTCGGCATCTCACAGGCTGGCTATTGTCTCTAATCTCTCTGAAGGAAGGGTAACAAAGCCTGACATGCAATGAAGCAACAGACAGTAATCTAATTAGAGATTCCAGGAGATACCGCTGCCCATTTCTCTGGAGACCCCGCTCTGCTATGTTGATGTAAATTACTGCCGTGGACCTTATTTTTGGTGTCTGTTGCTGCAAAGGTTCCCACTATAGCATCAGTGAAGTAGTACTACTGTCTAATTTTAAGACAACTTAAGGGGGCTGCAGCTTGAGACACTGAGCTTGGCTCTGAGATAGTGATAGAAGGTATGATCCTAAGTGCAAACACTTGTGGGCTCCTCTATCTGAGTTTTGCCCCAATCAATATCTATGTTATGGGGCAAACACATTTATTAAAGCAGCCATCTGCTGATTAAATCATATTGATTAAAAGAGCATTAATTAAGATAAGCACAAGACAGGGGAACTGCTTTTACCTAATCTAACCTCTTTCACACACGGGATTGAGAGCATTGCAACAACTGTCAGTGTATACCTTGTTCCTTCAGTGTGACCAGGGCGGTGCCGGTGCCGAAGCGGTTCCAAGCTGTGCAATTGTATCGCATCTGGAAATCCTGTGCCAGAGTCTCAGATAGCACCAGTGAGGACAAAACCCCATGGTCGCTGGTCACAGTCTGCACTGAGTAACGACCAGAGGAACCAGAGGACAGCGTCATATCTCCAAAGGTCCATACCTGTAGAGAACAGACAACAAGGAGTAACTAGCTGTTTTATGAACAATCCCTCGCTATTGACCAAAGCAGAGGCCTGCACAGCTGTTCATCCTTAGATTCTTGCCTGTTGCTGACTGAACATCGGTTTTTCTCTCTGTTCTGCTTTATCTCTGCTGACCTCTGAGGTGTTCCATCACTGACATGGCTCATAGGCTCACGTTAAAGCTGCCTCCCACATCTGCCCCGCGGGTGAAGCCTAAGGAGGGTTAGGTAGTAGCACTGTGAAATAAGGCTCCTCTCTACTGCTTCTAGCAGAGGGCCAGCAGGGCACCTGTCTTTTACTTCTCCTCACACCCTAATTATCCTTTTTCAGCCCAGCGTACGTTCAGCAGGTCAATGGGGTCAGCTGGGTGATGCCTCTTGGGCCATTAATTGAATGTGGTTTGGCTGGAACCAGCAGGAAGCTGGTCTTCTACAGCTCTCCTAACTCTACAATAGCTGCAGTCTAAAGTATGTGTGTGCAATCACAGCAGTAAATGTGTCTCTGTGTGTGTCTTTTAACAAGTGCGGTTGAGATGTGGTGGTGCAAAGGTGTGAAGGTGAGTTCAGGGGTAAAGCTGGTCTGATTATGGCTCTTGTGTGGGTGTGGCCAGCAAGGAAACAGAGACTGTAAACTTCCACAGAAAAGTGAATGAACCACAACACAAAAATAAAAGGCTCCCTTACAATCTTATCAGGCGGGGGACTGTTTCCCACACGGCACTCTAGCTTGCCCTTGGAGTGCTTGACAGCATGCTGTGTGGCATCTGCTGTGATGATAGGTGGACCTGGTGTGAAGAGAGTAGGAAAAAAGGAAATGAAGAAGAAAATAGTTTTTGTTGTGACAAGCATCAAACTCTCAGATATCAGTTCACAAGTACTGAATAGATAATTCTGGATGTTTTAAGCATGGCAATGCACTATGGGAAAAAAAGCCTTCTAATGAAAGAAATACATAGATTTTTTAATAAATGTACCAGTCCATCGATATAGAAATATATAATTATTAATACAGGCTTATCTGTACACAATCCTGAAGTTAGAATTCAGGCTCTGTGCATACCATACAAGCTTTACATTTTCTACAAAGCATTTGCTTGAAAGACATGTTTATGAGTTTGATTAATTTATTTTTTGGCAAAAATTAGGTGTTCACTTGAGTAAAACAGATAATGTTTACTAAACACACTATGGGATTGCAGAAAATGAGGGTTCTTGTTAGAGCAAAATCATCAACTGTACTTAAATTCATATCTAAGTTCATGTCTAATCCTCATGATTGAATATTAAACTTATCTGTCCACTGTAATGGTTTTAATATCAAAAACATCTTCATTATCTCAATATTCTCAACATTGTGAGCCATGATACTCGGTACATATGAAGAAACTAATTGCTGAATGTACTTGCAAATTTTATAACTTCTTTTCTTTAATGAATTTGCCCAAAAAGAATTCATGAATTTTGTTGGACTTTTGTTGGGACATCAAATTTAAGTCTGATAACTTACTCCTTTTTTTTTCCCTCCCTTCACTTTTTTTTCTCTACTAGATTTGACCATTTTTAGCCAAACAGACCAAAATCTAGTCAGGCAATAATGGCTGTAAACAGAAGTGATTTGGAGTGTACACTGCAAGATGGTGCTCCCATCCCACTACCTTTGACATACCTTCACATTTACTATTGTAAATTTTCATACCACTGCATCACTACCCCAGACAGATATTCACACTAGCACCATTTTCTCAACTGGAGAACATCTGTGTTGCATCAGTAAAGCGCAGCCATTGCACAAGCCATTATTGACCACCATTACTCTACCTGTACAATCCTAATTTTCTTTGATTGAGAAATGTAGTGCCAAAGAAAATATTCACCTGGGGCAAAGGAAAGCTGGTATTAAAATTCACAATTGAGCCATTTGAGTTGCTATAAGTTAATGAGATTTGAGTTGTTTTTAGATACTGTAAATTGCTAGTTTGTGAAGCTGTTAGCTCATCTCCCTTGTCAAAACTCCTCCCTACATCTCTAAAGTGAGACTGCAGTTTAATGCATGTACTTCACTCAGCCTCAGAGAAATGAACCATCCCTATCTACACATCAGTCGTATCTTTGAACTGCTCGAGATGGTCACGATGGAGAAAGTTTTAATTAGCCTAATTGCTCCAAATCCAAGGGTCACACTTATCTCAGGGATCAGAAGATGCTCCTGCAATTATTAGTGGAAAGACAAAATAAAGTTTTACTAAACAAACTCCTTTTTAATAAGCCAAAAAATATAGATTGTGGTTACTTTATGTGGAGGTCATGTCAGAATATCTGGCTCAGAGTATAATTAAAATCTTTTAAGATTTGGACCCTGTAATTCCTTCTTTTGATTTTTTCATTGAAAACCTACATTTTTAGTTAGTTTTATAGATGAGGCATTATCTTGTTAGGTATGGACATTTTTTATATCTGATTTGTAATGAAGGGGTAATATAAAGTAACATAAATTACAGATACTTATATGTCTCAAAATGTTTCTTAAGCACACTGCTTTGTAAATGCACAATCATTTTCCTCCACCAAAGAAACCACTCACCATTCACAGTTAGAGTGACATCTCTTTCTGCAACTCCAATGCGGGGAACAATGGCCTTGCAGGTGTATGTTCCAGCATCCTCCTGGGTAACAGCCTTCAGCTGCAAAGTGTTACCATTGCTGAGCACCTAGTGTGAGATCCAGAGAGACAAGTGGGAAGAGTGTTAGAGAGAGAGAAAGCGAGAAGTGAGGCAGTGCAGGGAAGAGGCAGACAAAGAAAACAGGGACCTTTATCTGTGGCTCACTCATTGTGGAGGCAGCACAGAGGTGGGCTGACCATTGTAACAAATGCTGGTGGTTTGAGTTTAATTTCATTGTGAAGAGCTTTAATCACGGCATTAAGCACTCCAGCCACCGCTGAGTGACCGTGCTGCTGGGGAGATTGTTGTAATTAAACAGTGGGGACAGATCGTAGCATACCATGTGTGAGTGGGCCCTCGCCTTTAGAGCTGCTACACTCACTCACTCCTTAGCTCATTGATCCCGTCATTCCATCAAGCTGTGATTAATCCATTTATCCCCACTCCATCCTCCTCCCTCCCTCCATCTCCACATCCTCCCTCTCACTCTCTTTTTTTTCCCAACACACTTATGGAGTAACCCAATTAATCCATTACTCATGGTTGTGTGAGGGACAGTGGCAGTAGGTGGATTAGAAAAATGCCTGCGCATTTCCCTCAGAGTGGCTGAAAGCGCTCCCTTTGAGATGACGGCATTGCTTATGCCATTCAAATGCAGTGTGTACTGGGGATGCTTTCTACAGCACAGCTTTAGAAATTATATTAGTTGCCAGGAGAGAAGCTCCTATGGGATACCCCCTTTAATAGTCTGTGCGCTGAAAGACTTTTACCAGGGTGATGTAAAGTGAAGGTGGAAACGTCCCATTTGTTCCACATACAATGCTGACTGTGAGGAGATGGATACCGAAGCACCGCTGGGTCTTTGTTACGCCTGAATAGCAGACATGCTGCAGTAAAAGTTGCCACACCTGTTGTAATTCTGTTTGTTTGAACCCACACCTTAGCTCACTCCTTGGCTGATTGATTGATTGATTGGCCAGCTGATCGTGTTGGAATTATGACAACATGTCATGTGCAATGATTATTCTGTATGAATCTGTCAGTGGACAGACAGTTTTCTGCCAGAGGCTTTAGCCCTCGGGGAGCATGCTGAGAGAGGTGTTGAAGATTCAGCCTGAAAAAGAATGTGTCGGGGAAAAAGTGTGCGGGATTCATGCCTCAAGGCCATGTGTGAATGTTTCTCTCTGGAGGAGGGGTATTGAAGCTTTGCCATCAAGATAAAGTGGTGACTGGTGTCTGCTGCCTTACCACACTCGAGCCTTGCTTTGTCCAAGCCAGGGTCAGAGGGGGGTTTCCAGTCCATGCACAAGTAAAAGCTGCATCCATCCCTAGATCCACTGTCATTGGCTTGGGTTCTGACAGCAATCGGGGGCCAACTAGGGTGACGAAAACCACCAGTTACAAACAATAGCAGACGACTTTTGTAACAACATAAACTTAAAAATTTCAACAGTTAAACTCACATTGCACATCGACCAGAGTGCTGACATTGGTGCTGCCCACAGAGTTAGACACCTCACAGGAGACCGGGTCTGTAAAGTAAGAATAGTCCACTGTCACCTCGAGACTGTCCCCATTTGCTTCAGAGATGGGCACTCCTCCTTTGGACCACCTAGGACAGATAAGTAATCACATTATTCTGTTGCATTCGTTCAGGGAAGGCAATTAGCCACACATATCAAAGCAGTTATTAGTCAATTCAAGGACTGTGCCAATCAAACGATGCCATACAAGTAGCCCATCTACACAACCTTGAACTGCTTTTCCTAATTTCTCCTATTTGTTGCCATGTTTTGAAGCAAATATCAGCATATGATTATTGTCCTGGATGTCTATGCAGGTTTTGAGGGCAGAGTTTTAGATTAAAACGAAAGACAGATGTATACCTGTATCCAGTGATCTCCGGATTGGCTGAAGCAGAGCAGATGAAGAGAACCTTGGCTCCTTCGGTCACAGTCTGAGGCTGAACTGATAGCGTCACTGTGGGAGGGTCTGCATGAAGCAAAAAGTTTCATGTTAAAGACGTGAATGTAGGACTCTAGACCAAATGTAGCTTTAAAAGTTCAACCACACTGATTCTTCTGTACAGAAATACAGCTACTCTCCTACTATGTGATATTTTAAAGGTCCTTATAGACAGGTTGGTGCAGGACTCACGCTGGACATTGATAGTGACTGATGTCTGTCGTCCAGCAGGAGCGGCTTGGTTGAGAACCCTGCAGGTATAGGTGCGTCCAGAGTCACTATCTTCTGGGATGATTGGAAGCATACTGACAGCTACCTCCCTCTTCCCATCCTCCATTAGTGACTATAGAGTTGGACAACAAGAAACATAAAACTGAAAATCAGCTCAGTGTTGCACAAAACAAGTCACTATTTGACACCGTATGACACTGCAGGACTTATTTTTCATGTGTAAAGGATTAAAATTGCCATCCTGTTCTTTGGCATGTCAGTTAAATCATATATTTTATGAAGCAGCAGGGGGATATTGTGCTGTTCCCACATTTCTGAGAGTGTTCCCCGTCAGCGCTCCTTGTTTGTCATCATCTTTTAAATCTATTTACTGCTCACAGAAATCAATACGCCTAAGTGAGGAAAGGTGTAGATTCTGAGGATATGGCTCACTGCTCCTTCACTTTTCCCCCTCTGTAAAAGACACACACATACGCAAAGAAAAAAAAATGCAATAGCCACAGTGATAGGTGTGTGTGTGTGTGTGTGTGTCTTTTTGGGCGGTGACGTTAAGAAAGAAGTGTCACACATCTTTGGAAAAAACGCAAGTGCAAGCTGAACCTTTTCCCTTGACAGCCAAATCAATGGAGCAGGTCTCTCACTTCCTCAGCCAGACACACAAAAAGCATTTTTATGCTAGATCAAATCACATCACTCCCTGTCACCACCGCTCACTCGGACAAAGCTTTGCCTACCTCCAGTCTCACTTTGAAAATACAATTGGAAAATCTCTACTTTTCACAAAACTATCTCACCAGTTATCTTTATATATTCATGGCCCCTGCTCTATTCCTCCTTTTCTCTTCATTCCTAACATCTCATATCCTCCCCCCCCTCCCGAACTCCACTCCCCTCCTCACTGCAGGCTTTTGCCTCCTTAAATGTGCCGTTTAGCGTTGTTTAGCGTGGTCAGAGAGCATGAAAAATGTGACACTTTCCCAGCCGCGGCTGGCTCACGCTCTGGCGCATCTCCATTGTGTTCCTACGTTGTTGTGGGTGATTTCTTCACTGCAGAAACTCTACTGTATGAAACACTCATGCCTGTCTGAGCTTTGGCATGCTCCAGTTATGTTGTAGTGTCGCTGCATTAGCGAGCAAAGGGGTGGTTTGGTGGGGGGGATCAGGCATGAGTGGAGATGGGAGGGGGACTGCAGAGAGTGAGAGAACGAATCTTGCGAGAGTGGGTTGGCATGGATAAAAAAAAAGACCGAGATAGAAAATAAGAAATATGAGAAAAATAAAAAAGAATAAAAGAGAAAGAGGATTGAGTGTCATACCCAAAAAGAAAATGTTTGTTTTAAATAGCTTTGCGTTAATTTCTACCCACAGTTACATTCTGCCATATCGTGTGCGCATTAGTGATTGAATGACAGTGGGCTGAGATCTGTTCTTACTGTACCTTAGAATAAATAGCTGTCTCCATGACCTCTCCATCCCTGTACCAGGTAATCTCAGCAGCAGGTTTGGCTCCTGAGGCTCTGCAGGTGAGATTGTGTGGTGTGTGGGCCTTCAGACGTACAACAGGACTACCTTCCACCATAGGGTCAGAGGGAGGAACTATAAAACAGAACAAACATACCATTTAAAAACCAAAACAAAAAAACTCATTACAGCTTCAGTACAAAGTTAAACTCATTTTGAGCTTGCTGTTGGTCTTAGCTCGGCATCAATATATAACAATACCTTCTTATTGCCAAATATCTGTTAACAAGGTGTTGTTTCAGACAGGAGAAGAGACTACAAACAGTTATTAAAAAAAAAAAACACTCAACCTTATTTATTTCCTTCCTTGGGACTAGCATTATTGCTCTATTTGCTCTTACTGTTGCAGAGCGATGTTTCAACTGAATTGCTTATGTGTTCATTTATTTGCATGGTTTCGCACGCACCACTGGCAAGCTAAGCGTGCCACCCCTGATGAAGGCGTCTATCTCCCCAACCAATAAGAGAAGGCGTAAACATGGGGTTTGTGCTGGCCTTTCTCGCACCCTCCACAGAACCAATTTCACTGTGTGTATCTGAATTGTCAGAGGTCCTTCCGCTGCCACGGCACGGACACTAATGGAATCCGAGTGGTAGGTGATTTTAATTTCCATGCCGATTCCCCTGACTGCACTTCCACCGTTGACTCTTTTGACTGTGCAGGATTGCTTTGGTCTCATCTGGCCACATTGATTTACGCACACACATATGCACATGCATAAGAATGCAAAGAAAAAGCCCCCTTCCTCTTTAATACTCATGTACATGCAATAAATAAATAAACTGCATTCAATGCAGATAATTACATTTATATGTTTATGACATGCATGAACCACCTGGTTTGGACTTTCAGAGTTAATTCATGATAAAAAGGGTTGTTTTTATCAGCTCTCTTGGCAGCCTCACATGCATGTACTGCTCTGTGTAGCTTTGACGCAGCTTAGAAGCAGAGAGATGGGCAGAAGAGCATGGCTGAGCTCTCTGAATCTTTTCATTTAGATGAAAATTTCAAGCAAACTGCTCACAATCTCGTTGTTTGCCTTTCTATGGCAACCTTATCCATACCACTCCCCACTCTGCTTCAATGAACTCAGAATCAAACATTAAAGGCAACAGATGCATTCACAGAGAGAAGGTGATGCGATGAAAAGGTTCTCATGATAACGTAGCACAATCTGCAGCAACAGGTCTGAACTACTGTTCCCTCTGAGTTCCCTTCTTCATGAATAATACTTACTTTAAGGCCAATTTAGAGACAATTGACAGGACTAATTAACATAGTGATATTCCTTTGCATGCCACCAGATGCCAGCAGTGCTTTGCTGATTCCCACAAGATCTGTCACTTCTAATCCCCACCGTGCCCACCCTTCCACAGCACCCTCTACCTCTGAGCGTCTGCATGGAGAGGCAGATCACTCACATCACGTTAATGTAAAAACCGCCTTGCGGTTGATAGATGTTGTGGCTCACTGTAAAATGTGCTAACTGTGCAGTTCCTGACTTTCAAGTCGTTTGTGACTGCAGCAATCACATTATCCTAGATGTGTACAGTCTTGATTATCGCCATTAAAGAGTTGAGGGTTCAGGCATTTCCTTTTCTCCTTGCTCTGTCTTGTGCTTGAGCATTGCTTGGTATGCTTGTAAGACATGTTTTCCCCCAGGAAACGGGATTCATGACACCTTTATAAAAAGGTAAGTCACAAGTGTGTATTAGTACATTTTTTGTTCAGTGTCTTTAATGTGATTTTTATGTATTGTAGACATGTTGTAGTCCCATTTGTCTTTTTCTTTGTTGTTTTATGATGAAGACACTCCTCTGAGTTTTTTCCAAAGCTCTGCCAGCCTGCAGGCCTTGGCACAAGGGCTGGCTGTGAGAATCGCGAGTGAGCTGTGTATCTTACCTAGTACAGTGAGCTTGGCACGGTGGGAGCGCAGCCCCGCCTGTGTAGCCTGACACTCATACACCGCGTCATCCGCCAACTCTGCTGAATCGATCAACAAGCTGTGCTCGCCTGATAGCGGGTTGCCCATTAAGGAGTAGCGCGTCCAGCCTGCATGAAGCCAACACAGAGAATAGAGTCAGACACAAACAATCCAACCAATGACAAACACATAATGAAAGGAGTAAAAAAAATAAAAATAAAGAGACTTGTGCCCTGAACAAAAGGAAAGAGATGTGGAAAAGCTCTTTATAAGACACAAATGAAAGCATGCAGCACCTCACAGGGCAAAGCATTGAGCCATTGTGTTAGCAGAGCAGCGTGAGCCTAGAAATGCAACACGTGAGAGGGCTGCTGCAGGAGGAGACTGTCCTTTAAACACAGACACAATAAAGATGGGGTGGCTAAGGTCAAGATGAAGCCTCTCCACTTTCTCTCTACTCTGCTACACATTTAAATGTCAGTGCGTGACAAAAGCCAATTGATTATCTACCTTCCTACAAGACTTTTAAAATGCTAAACAACAAATTAAAGTTCGCTGCGTGCAGCAGTAACAGATTTGTCAGCAGTGCATTCTTCTCTCGCCATTTATTTGTGTAAAACCCCAGCAGTTGACAGAAAGAGGCCTGATTTCTAATGAGACTTGGCATTGATCGTAACAAGGCAGAAAGAGACATTGAGTGCGATAAATACAGGATGGGGGGGTGTAGAAACAATGGTCAGTGACAATACCTGGTAGGTCTCTCTCTCCACCTAGTGCCAGGCCATCTTTGGTCCACTGTACAATTCCTCTGTAACCCACAATGACACAAGGTAGAGTAACCGACTGGCCAGACACAACCACCTGGTCCTGGGGCTGCTGGGAGAAGTAGGCCGCTTGGGTGGCTGCTGGAAGAAGAAGAAGAAGAAAAAAGTTGTGATGAACACTTCACATTTAAATGAATAACATACATGAAGCCATGAAATATCCAGAAGAGAATTTAATCACACCATCTTTCTCCACTGCCTTCCACTGTTCAGATTTATAAAACAACAAAAAATGAGAAAGAGCAGACGGCCACGATTTGGACGCCTCTTTTTCATGACACTTCCTGAGAGAAAGAGCAGGGCTAAAATGTGGCTTCTAAGAGGAAGAATCAGCAGTGCCTCATAACTTATTTAACTGTTTCCAAAGACCATATGGTTATATGCTCACTGACATGAAGCAAACACACTTCTGGGGAGAAAAACCTGCCACTCTTTCAATGTGCTTTTTGTAAAAATGGATGTTAAACAATCAAAACTCCATTAAAGTTCCCAGGGGACCCATCCGTTTGAGCCTGCTGAAAGTCAGTGGAGACACCTGCCGCCGTGTCGCTGCTGTGTTTCAGTTAGGCACATACAGTTTCTCTGGATTGGCTGGCTTGCCTTCACACACACCACAGAAACACAACATGAATGTGGATACACAGCTCCAACTGTTTGTGCCACTATGCTAAAGATTGAGTATTACAAATCCTACTGGCAGGGGAAGATGGCAACACTCCAGAGGTAACTAATCCATAGGGGAAGGTAGGAGGTAAGAGGGAGAGGCAGTCGGTTGGTTATCTAAGTAGGGTGTCTGTGTGAGTTGGGGAGAGGACTTAAAAAATCTCCCCTCATTCTCCATCTCTATCTCTTTGTTGCTCACTGGAGAATGGAAAGGAAGGGGGACAGAGGAAGATAAAGAAGGTTCTATTCAGGCAGTGGTAAGCTCCACCACCCTCCCCCCCTGAACTTCTTCTGTTGGTGGGAGCGCTTAAACAGACAGGGTTGCCCCCCCCCTCCCACTGCAAAGAAAGCCACTGAAAGGAGGGCAACATACGGTGGCCAGAGACGCGCTATTGTCCCCTTGTCTCTCTCTTTTAATAGGCCTCTTCATTTCCAATCAATCCTGCTAAATGCAAGTTTAATAGCTTTTCAATAGCAGCTTTTCCCCCCAGAGGGTAGCTGGGATTTTCTCTCTGACTCACCCCTTTTCTCTTTCCTCATCTCTTCCCCCTTTTTCTCACCCCATTCTCAATAGTTTTTTTTTTTTTTGAAAAGGGGGCTTCCGAGTTTGTTGGCAGTGTTTATTCCACACTCAATTACCCACTTCATCTTGGGGTGCACCATGGACTAAACCTTACCCTTCTCCTCCTTCACCCATTGCACCCTCCCGCCTGTGTCACGCAACAGCACAATTAAAGCTGCCAAACAGTGAGTTAATCAGGAACGTGAGTTCTACTTGGACCGTTGCAGTTCTCAACAAATTTTCACATGCACCCATTGGCTTTTATACTCTCCATCTGGGCCAGATGAAATGTTACTTAGATAGCTGGTCAGAAAAAAGAACAACAAAAACACAAAAACACCTCAATATTTTTTCCTCTCTGTACATCACCTTACCAAGCCATCTTAAAAGAGAATGAGCTGTGGGTACAAACAGGTAGCCTGTATGTGTGTCACGCACTGTGGATCAAAAGAGGCCAATTTGAGAGCGTCAGTGAGAAATGAAACGTCTCCAAGCTCAGGCTATTAAGTGTTTAGCGAAGGCTGGAATTTTCCCATCATACCTTTAAAAACTGCTGTTTTCACAGTCTGCCTGCTAGTCTCTAACATTCTGCCTTCATGAGCTATTGCGTGTTTTCATATTCCTCCCCATGCACAGTGAGTTGGAGATTTTCCTCATTGTGCTTGCAACAGTGCAAACATTGATTGCAATTAAGTATCTTGCCCAGAATATCTAAATGTTTACAATGGGTGATAATTCACTGCATTGGTTGATCGTTTAGATGGATTACATGCACTGAATTGTTTCTCTTTACCTCACCCACATACAATTTCTCATGCTCAGAAATGGCAATTAACGCCACATGCACATGCATACATAAACAGCTATAGTGCAGAGCGTGTGCTGTAGTGAATGTCTTCACACAGTATGAGTGATTCATGGCTCTCCAGATCCCTTATTGAAAAAGCTCAACAGAACATCTCAACTGGCTAATGACTCATGCCAGATTCCTTTAATTCCTCCTTGCTGAATTAGACAATTCTTTGACAGTGTATTAGCAGCTTAATTACATGAATACATTTCTGACGGGGAAAGAGAAAGAACAGAAACAGACAAAGAATTAGTGAAGGAGAAGCAGTCAGAAGAAGTGAAGAGCTGTGGGTGTGAAGAGGCTTGTTCTTAACGTGCTGCAGTGTCACGTACACATGCTCAAACATATAAACACACAACACAGTTTTTGAGTGGTTTTCCACCAGACTGAAAATGAAGAGCTTGTATACCGGCCGCAGTTGAATTGAATTCAAACAGAAAAGCTTGAATCACCTTGAAACGCGTATGTTTCTGAAGATGTTAGTTTATTTACCAGGCTATGTATGAGCAGAGGTGATTATAGTTAGATGTGCTTAATGTAACATTACATGCTGTTAAAATATGGTTCACAGTTCATACTTCACATAAAAACATCACATTAACTATGTTTCTTGCCTAGCTCTATGTATAGTGTATGTACTTTTCCATCCCCTAGTAACAAGGCCAAAACACATTTGGCCTGTTACATTTTAATCCGGATTTCTCAAAATGGAATATCATTTCACACCGCTGGATGCACATGGGGCTAAGTTTATGTGCACTTCTGCCTGACTGTGTAAGTTCTGTGTGTGTGTGTTTGTCTGTCTAAAAATGTGCTATGTATGTTTATGTCTGTATTTACGTGTGTGCATCTGAATGTGTGAATGAGCGTGGAGGACAGGGCCGTGTTAATAGGAAAAGCAACTTGTCAAGCACTGGAGGGCACATTTAGCAGTTACTTTGACACAGTGACTTTGCTGTCACATGGTTGGAGTTAAGTGCAGAGCAGCCTCCCAGACTTGACCGCCACCTACTAAAGAGCTTTGTGCTGACCCCAGTGCTGCCTGCACTCTGTCTCTCTTTCATTTGAACTGATAGGGATACATTCACATTAGGAAGGATCAGGAAGAGATGGACAGATGTCAGCAATGATCCGTCCACTGCTGGACATCTGCCTTGATAGAATTAGACTGAAGCTGTCATTTTGTGTGTATTTGTGTGCTTGTATGTGTGTGTGTGTGTGTGTGCTTATGTGTGTGTAGGCAGAAAATGGGTATTTGTAAGCACCAGCCTTGATGGTAAAGACTAAGAAAGATAATGGAGCTACAGATAACCTTTAGATAAAATGTGGATCTGACATACATCACATTTACTAGCAAGTCACTACAATGACCATCTGACAAGAAGTATACAAGGCCATGAGTTTATTTAAACCAGGAAGCCATGTCCTTCAATTAAAACATAAAATAACACACGATTCAACATTATTTTTATTCTTCCACGTTGCAATGGCAGCCAGCTTTCCTCCTGAAATTCAGCAAATCAAATTTGTCCACTGTAGTAGACATTCTAATTTTGCTCCTTTCTCTCACACTTCACATGCTACTTTATGAAGTCCTGCTAATCCTTACAGAGGAAGTCTGCAGCTTCAAAATGATGTCACACGTAAGGGGGTGTGGCCTTGCTTACTTGCCCACATCTGTCCTTCCAATATGACCTCCATTTTGGCCGCCACATTTTATGAAAAAAGTAAGATAATCATGTTATAAACAGTTAACATAATTTTAAACATTAGATTCCAAATGTTTCCAGTGTGCAAAGCTCTTAGGAATATTTAAGTGAGTTTTCAGAGCTGAGTTTATTTAAAAAAAGCTCTTTTATGAATGTCTTTGTACTGGACATCAGGACTTTGTTCTAGTGTTTGTGTTATATGTCCTCAGTAGACACCTCCAGACACACAGAGGTAAAATCATTGAGGGAGACTCGGATATAGAGTTTTCAGAGGAGTAAAATTTGAACAAAATAATAATAATAATTTGGGTCACTGGTTCGAGCCTCGGCTGGTGGGGAGATTCGAACCTCGGGGGCGTGGCCTTTCTGTGTGGAGTTTGCATGTTTTCTCCGTGTATGCGTGGGTTCTCTCTGGGTTCTCTGACTTCCTCCCACTGTTCAAAGATTTTTTTTTTTATTTAACCAGGAAGTCCCATTGAGTTTAAAAACCTCTTTTGCAAGGAAGTCCAGGCCAAGGGGCAGCAAACAGTATCAGTTACAACTAAAATATTAATTACAACAATTAACAGTTAAAATAAACAGTTAAAATAGTTACAAATTATGAAAACAGTTACAAGTTACAGAGGCTGTCTCAAGTGCTCTCAGTCTGGATTTAAAGTCATTCAATGAAATAAGTTTTTGCATCATGCATGTTAGGTTAATTGGTGACACTAAATTCTCCCTAGGAGTGTGTGCGTGAATGGTTGTTTGTCCCTATTTGTGTTGGCCCTGCGATGGACTGGTGGACTGGTTCAGGGTGTACACTGCCTCTCACCTGCTAAAAATGCTGCGATAGGCTCCAGCTTACCTGCGACCCGTAATGGACTAAGCGGTCTTTATTGGTTAGTTAGTTGATTCCAGACAAGAAAATGATAAACAAGATCAACTAAATGAACCAAAAGGATGTATGCTGAAGCAAAAGCTTATATAACCCCTACCCCTTTTGAAAACAGAAGAAAATCAACTCATACAGAACGTTTAAATTAGATATAGGCCTATTTTAAAAGGAAAATAAGTAAACCATTTAAACTAAAGTCAGTTATGTGATCTTTCAAGGTCATCTAACTGACGTTTAAACATTTTCAAAGAATTACAAATTAGAATATTTTCAGGACAAATATTTCAAAGTTTTACATCTATAACATAAACACAGTGACATTTAATGTTGGTTCTTACTTTGGGTTTTTCAAAAACGTAAATAAGTTCTAAGATCATATTTATTTTCTTTCATTCTGAACAACTTCTGGATATTGGGAGGTAATTGTTTTTAGCTTTGTACATTATTTGGATTCATTTATAATCTACTAATTTACTAAATTTGAATATGCATAACTGAATGAATAATGAATTTGTTGAATGTGTCAGTTTAGTTTGTTATCAACAGTGACTCCTAAGCATTTGACTTTTAGAACTTTGTCTATGGCAGTGTCATTAATTTTTATTTTTTTCTATGTTTACTTGTCGTATGCTTTCCAAATATAATGCATTTAGTTTTTCCAAGATGAAGAGACAACTTGCTGGCATCAAACCAGTTTTTAACTATCTGAAGTTCAAGCTCCACTGTACCCAGAACCTTCTTCAGATCGCCCCCACTACAAAACAAAGTTGTATCATCTTCATATAAAATATATTTTAGTAAATTAGAAATCAAACATAAATCGTTTATAAACTATATAAACAACGGTGGCCCAATTACTGAACCCTGTGGCACCCCAACTGTTACCTGCAACAACTCAGATTCTGGATTAGCAATAATTTTAAATTGATTATTGTTGGTGAGCTGGTGAGCAATTGTTGCTTTCAGCCAATTGTGGTTGAGTCTCCTGATACCATACTTATATAATTTATTTAGGAGTAATTTATGATCAACAGTGTTGAATGCTTTCTGTAAATTCAATTGTGTAAGAAGGGCAAGTCAGGTCTATTCATATAAGTCCTAACAATTTAAGTGGACAATTATCTCTGTGCAGTAATTCAAAATATCTGAAAAATAAATTCTGCTAAATAACTTCTTGCAATTTTGCCCCCATCGCAAAGGCAGAATCCAGCTTTTATGATTTCTTTTTTAACAAAAAGGGGCAGAAAGAAGAAAATGAGGAAGAAAAACAAGTAAAAAGAAGAAGAAGAGAAAAAAAAACAGTGCAGAACAAGGCAATTGGCAAAAAAGTGTCAAGCTTGGAATAAACAACCCCTTTCCCCAAATGCCATCTATTGTGCCTTGTCTAGATAAGGCTTCTAAATCGGGCTGGAAAATGGGAGCTCCATTTCTCTCTGTATAGAATTATTATCCCTTTGTTTTGAGTCTGGCTCTTTTGTCTTCCTTTTCCTGCGTAAGTGCTAATGTGTATGTGTGTGTGTGAATGCAAAATAGACAGTAGTGCTGAGTAGGTGAACCAGTGTCCCAGAGGGGATGCTGCACCCATCTCATGTTTGATCTGGCTATAAGCTCATTACTGTGACTCCTCAGAACTTCTGTGAGCTTGAATGGGGGTAATAGCAGATACTACCCAGCATGTGTAATACCCAACACATGAGCTACATATGTGAGAACCTCTTTCTTTCTCTTAGGCTAGGACCACTGAAAAGAGCTTCAGCTTGTGTCTTTGCAGATGGTCTCATCTCTAACGGCGCCCGTACAGACCTACTCAATCCTTTCTCTCCCACGTTGCATTCCAGCTGCACTCCCACCCACCCACTCTCACTATCTTTTCTCCCATTCTGCGTTTTTGTGCCCAAATTGCAGTCTAACAGCTTTTAAAGAGCTGTTTTGCTGGAGTTTAATCCTCCTAGCCTCCCCTTTCAGCCTTTATTCCATTGTGAAAATCTTGGCTCAGACCTCAGCTCTTTTTAGAGTGTGGACCGGCTCAACCTCCCCCCCACTCCTGCTACTCTGCCTGTACCCCCACCCAGGGTATTCTCTACTATTCCTGCATCCATCAATACAGCATCATCCTCTCATTCCTCTGCTTATCACTCATATGTCTAGTCAGTGAGGCATGATTCCTGAAATCAATGCCTAGTAGCCCCCCCTTGAGAGTTATATAAGACAGGGTTGGGTTAAAAAAAAACAAAAAAAAAAAAACAAAACAAAAAACTGATTGATTTTTAATCAATTCCAATGTAATAAATCCAATATTGATATCCAATATCGATTCATAAGTCTCGCTTGACTTACCGTTTATACACAATTGGTTTCCTGTGTCATCTCTGTTTACAATCAGCTTTTCTTACTGAGATAATGCCAAACTCAGATGTTTTCATTCACCAGTGTGGATTACATTCTCCTGTAAACTATTTTGCAGCTATTGCCACTCACGTTAGCAGCTAATGCTAAGATGCGGGAGCCGTTCAGCAACAGGAAGTGATGTCACCACACATGCACGTGCATTGATATGGTTATTTAAATTTACATTTCCTCTAGAACAGCTTTACACTTCGTGTTATTATAAAAAAGTAAGCAGTCTGATGCTATTTATCTCATGTACATGATGGCATGTCATTGCTGCTCTCTGTGTCCACCGCAGTGAGCACACACATAGACACGTGCACTCACACACAGGTGATCCCATTACCACAGACAGAGAGCGGACAGAGAGCATTAATCGGAAAACACGTCAACCAGCTGAAAATCTGCCAAAAATATGGGAGTTTTTAAAATTCTCTGAAGATGGAAGCACTCCTGCTCTGGTGTTACGTCGATAGCGTCACGGTCATCATGGGAACGTGCACAGCTGAACAAGCTGAATCTATCAATCATTGTTGGAATTTCTGAGTGGTACAATGGCTTAAAATGGATCCAATATTTTTTGGATCTCCAATATTCTCCAATATTCAAGACATAATTTGAGATCTAACTTTAAGAATATTTAGAGTGACTCCACTGAATGAAACGGTTTCATCAAAGCATTTAAAAAGTTTTTTCTGTCTGGAATTTGTTTTTGTTTGTTTTTTTCTTTCACCACTTTTGGCTTACTTAAATGTGTCAGATCAGATTATTACAATAATCTGACTATTCCCAGATAACTGATTTGATTGTCACCTAAATGGTATCAGTGTTTTATGAAACTAGTTATCTGAGAATGTCTTTATTTTCATGAAAAATGGAGTTACATAATTAGCTGCCTATATATGAATCAACATCAAATCGGATTTAATTGAAATCGAATGGAAATAGGCTGCTGTAAATCGAATCAAATTGATTCAGGAAATTAGCTATAATACCCAGCCCTAATATAAGGTGTTCCTAATTGTTGATTTGCTTTCTCCGTGCCACATTTCTGCTAATACTCTGCTTTTTCAGACTACCATCTTTTGCCAGACTCTCCCTTGAACTTTCTCTTCCCATCTCTTCCTCCTCACCATCTTGTATCCTCTGTCCTTTTCTCTCGCTCTCTGCACCCCTGGTGTGAAAATCACAGGGGTTTGTGTCAGCTTGTCAACACAACACTCAAAAAAACAGGTTAGAGGGGAGCAGATGGAAAAAAAAGGAGAGCCATATGTTATAAAGAGCAGAAAAACTGAGGCAAGGTAAAAATGGAAAAAGTAGGCTCCTGTCAGCTTTGAATTGAAAGGGTGCGAGTGTGAAGGAAGGGAGGGTGTTGATGGAATGCTGTAATCAGTCTGTCTCCAAGGCCGTCACCGTGAGGCTTTTCCCCGCTGGGACAGGGCGCTGCACAGATCAGGGCAGCAGTGAAGCTGATCGCATGGATGAACAACGACAGAGTTTCTCCCAGGGTAGCTGCTACAACAGATGCAGAGTATAGTGTAATAGAGCGGTATGCATACAAGGAGAGGAAGGAAGAAAAAAAGAGGAGGCTGGGGGAAGTGGGGGCCAAGAGTGCTGATGTGACATAGTCAGTGTGTGAGTGTATGCGAATGATTTGCACAGTCACTGTGCTGCAGTGCCTGACAATTTGCCATAAACACACTTATCCACATACTGCTCTCACACTTGCCTCTCACATGCACACATATGTGCACACTCAGTTTCGTGGTCCATATCTGCAGGGTTTCTAGTATGCAGAAACATCTGTATAATTCCAGCATAGCTTTTAAGAAGGTTACCCCTACTTTAAAGCCCAAAGCCAAAGAGCTGACTCTATGTGGACAGATAGCAAGTGACTTGCTAGTTGGCAGGAGGACAGGAAACAAAAAAGCCAAATAAAAAAAGAGAGAAAAGGGGGAGGGAGTAGGCAGTGGTGGTATGAAATTGTCTGTACACATCAGCTAGCCGTGTTGACAAGATGTTGATTGAGCCAGTCTTGTCGGTTCGTTCCTGCTTACCCCCTGGTGTTTTTCACTGCAC
Organism: Melanotaenia boesemani; assembly: GCF_017639745.1. Lineage (NCBI taxonomy): Eukaryota > Metazoa > Chordata > Actinopteri > Atheriniformes > Melanotaeniidae > Melanotaenia > Melanotaenia boesemani. Next base: position 21,637,686 of record NC_055687.1, on the reverse strand, counting down.
GACAGCTGCTGGCTGGATCTGTGTCACAGTTCCAGCCCTGTTCTGTCCCCCCTGCCTCTCTCCTCCCGTCTTCTTCTTTCTATCTCTATCCCAGTTTCTCTCTTTCTGGCTCCCTCCCCCTCTTTCACTAATGTTTGGATGGGAGGGCTTTCAGTATAACTTACCATGGTTTTAATCATTAACTTGTTGGGTTTTTATAAAAGCTCTTCTATTGCACTAGTATATCAGCTGACATGCTGGATAAAATAGGAATGGTGTACAACATGTGGCAGAAAAAGATGAAGAAAGAAGAAAAGAATGAAAAAAAACCTTTTCATTCCCAACTGCAGCCATGACAAGTAAACAAAACCAGTAAATATACTAATAAATGATAGATTTTAAAATCCATAAAACAATGAAGAGATAATATTAAAATTGCCCCTGTCTTGCTTTTTTCCAAAAGACTTTGGAAATAAAAACAAAGGAATTCTCTGCATAGATTTTGTACTGGGACTCAGAGCCTTATGCTCTGGGGTATCAATTAATTTAGTCAGGGGATTTGCGGCCTGCTCTTCCTAATTGAGCCCAGTGGAGACCCCCTTGGCTCTTCACGATAGGAAGTAGCGCGTTTCATAATTAATACTTTTTTTTCCCTTTTTATTATTATTATTTTTTAATGAGGGTGGTAATGCTGTAAATGTATGCATCTCATTAGAGTAAAAGGGCCATCTATGCCATTGTTCACTTCTGCAGTGTTTGCTACTGGTGAGCTGAGTAAGAGAGACAACCTCATTCAGAGGCAGCAGTGGCACATTGAAGTCACAGCGGTGCTTTTGTGTGTGTTTGAATATAAAACACAGCTAGCTCAATGAGAGTCTCATTAGTGTTGCTTAATATGTGTGCTTTTTAAAGCTTAGAGGTTAATGCCCAACTTGCCTCCATTTCATTGGAGTTCTCTTTAATTTGATGCATAATTCTTTTCTTTCTTTTTTTTTTCCTAAAGAGCCTCTTCACAGAAAGAAGCTGAGCTTGGTGTTGTGAACTCAACATCCAACAGAACACAAAGGCACATAAACACCTGTAATAAAACCCTCTTGTGCTCACTCCACGCTATGGAACATATTTCTGAACTATCCTATCTTTGCACTTCTCCGTCCAGAGACCATAACTCCTGGCGATTAAACAAATTACCTCCGCTCCCGTTAGAGTTGTGGATATAGTGGAAACAATGAGTATGTGATTCACAATGCTGCCACTTCTCCGCTTATAAACCCTTCAAATTGCCACTTATTAATCAACGTGTCTGCATAATCTGCTAGCAGGAATTCTGCTCTTTTCTCATCTAGGCAAGTTGAAAATAGATAGAATTCAAATCCTGTCCAACAGATTGCAAGTTGAAGGATTCTTTGAAAATTACTGATGACTACGTGCTTCCAAAGCACAAGAACGGAGGGGAAAATGTTACCTGCCGACCTCAATACATCCTGCTTTGTACAGAGAAAAAGAGGGGAAGGGGAAAACTAATTTCCTGAAACTCCATTTCTTAAGCGTTGATTAGTAAAGGAACATAATTAGAGTGAAATGTGAAGTCAGGGTTTTTCAGATTGCACCGCTTCCTCCAGAAAAATCAGGCCATGATTAATGAATAAATGATTAATGAGAGAACTAATTAATCAATTAATAATTAAGCAAGGACTCTGTACAAGAAATGGGTAGGATGACAGTGAACAGTGCATGTAAGAGATGCTTAGGTTGGGTGTTAGAGTAAAAAGGATTTAGGGTAACCTGCCTGTTTGTTCTGTCAGCTTGTTTCATCTTCTGTTATGGGTGGATGAGGAAGAAGGTGAATGGGAGAAGATGAAATTTTAGTCTTGAGTTTTCTCACTCAGCCTGCACTATCTCTTCCAAGACCACTGGCCTCAAAATGCTGCATTTGCAAGTTACCTGCAGATAGTGGGGTCAGGTCTGTCAGTTATGCGTTAATAAAGCCTGGCATAACATTTGCGGGATGCAGTGATGATGTTTGCACTGGGCTGGAAAAGGCCATACCACCCTCAATCAACACCTCTGAAAAAGCTGAGGGTGACGCAAAGTTCTCTCCTCCCCTGTCTTTAACTAGGACACCCCATCAATCTTTGATAATCTGCAGCGTGGGCCTCTCCTGTGTGACCAGGCTGATGGGACTGATGGGACACCCCAGCAGGGATTGATGTATGAAACGCAGGCTCCAAATGTAACTGTGATATACTGGGCCATTTCAAGTCAAGTTTGACCTTTTTTCCAAGATATTAATCGCTGCAGTGAAAGAATATATGTGTGATATATCCCTCCACCTGGAGCTCTGCACACTTTCTTCTTAGTAAGGGTTTCTTCTATACCTTTCGCTTAGAGGAGGTGGGTTTTTTTCACGTCTGTCAAAAGTCCCTAGAGCTGCAACATAACAGGATACGGGAACAAAATATTATTTCATAAGCGGATGGGTTTATTGTTTCTATTAAAATGCAGCATTACTCCATAAAAATGCATTTCCCCACCCTCCCCTGACAACCGGAAACACATCCTCAAAGCAAGAACAGAAGAGAAGGATCTTTCATCGCTGCATATTTTTCCTCCCGTTTACTTCTGGCCTTATTAAGAGTTGTGAGTGACGGAGGCAGAGTGTGCTGGGAGTGTCTCAAGGGACTTTGACGGAGGCAAGTGGTGGAGCTGTTGCAGGCTGAGGGCGAGATCATGCCTACGTTTATCCACTCAAAGTGCTCTATAAATTTCTTTGTCTGCACACTCTTTTCCCTAACGTGCCCTTTATTTCTCTGTTCGTTCTACTTTATTGTTTTTCCCAAACGGCCACTGGCTGGACTAGTGCTGCATTCTGTTCTAATCACACCATGGCATTGCAGATTTCCTCCGAGTCAACTGGATGTGAAAAGGTCTTTGTCACAGAGGGTGGGTTGGCTCATTAACTGTGAAACCCTGGACATATGGTGGCTGTGTGTTGGGATGTATCATAGGAGAGAGTGCCATGGGTTGGGCTCTTGACCCTTGCTCGGCCTTTCACACCTTACCGGCTGCACCAAAGTCTGCGGCTTGATTAACTTAAACACTTCATTGTGTGCTTTGTCTTGGGTTGTGTTTTCTTAGGGGGCTTTTACTCCAAGTGAAAAATGTTCAGTCGGGGTAGGGGCAGATGTGTGCTATGTGACTTTTTTACCAAGCACATAACACACACATGCCTTTTCTTGCAAACCAATGCACACTTTGCTAGCGATATACTATTTAAATAGTAAAAGTAAGGCACATCCAGGAGTTAACAGCATGTATCTTTGGTGGTAGGATATGTGTGGAGTAATCTCCTTTTGTCACAGTGTGATAAGACTGTTAAGTGTTTAATGAGGACGTCCTGAGCGTCCACTACAGTGATACCGGCACTCAAAAAGAACCACATAATAGAGGGAGATGAACATAGCTTCAATCCTCATGTCTGGTCATGCTACATGAAGGATAAAAGCAAACTTTTAGCTTTTGAAACATGCCTCTTGAGCTCTCTGCTCTCTTTCATGCAGTATATCTCTATGTCTGCAAAAACAACACTTACTTTGCAGGTCACATCTACTGAGAAGCCTCAGGTTTGGAGCTCTGATAAACAAGTGAAGCGTTACAGGCTCTTAAGCCCATCTGCTGAGATGATCGATCATTAGACAGAGTGTGGAGATAACTCCCTCAGCTTGCCTGCTGGCTACCACTGATCCCATATCACTCTCGCAGGATATGGTATGAATCACAGGAAGTTGAGATCAATCTATATAGATTGTGCCGCATGATTACAAATGAAGAAAAAATCCCATTTAGCTTAGCCACTCGAATGCGTCAATGTCTCACTGTGTTTGTGTGACTGTGAGTGTGTGTGTGACATGTGTGTGGTAAATAATAGTTTTTTAACTTTCCCTCTTACCGATTTCTGATATTTGCTAAACCCAATCTACAATCTGTCCTACCTTTACTTGTTTACTTTGCTTAGTCCATCCTACTCTTTAATCTCCCTTCTTGAGTGAGTCGTCTTTTAAATCTTAATTAAAACAGACTCCAACCACCACCAACCCCTCCTCCACCCTCCCAGAGGCTGGCTGAAAGCAGCTTAGAACAATCAAGAGGACGGATTAGAAGTGAGAAGAAAAGATGAGAAGAGAAGATGCAGGAGCAGGAGGGGGAGCAACCAAAATGGAACGGCAGATAACAATATTGAGGGGAAAGAGAAAAATGACCCCTTTCCTTCATCCTCTTGATTCTCTCTCCTTCCCCCCTTTTGCCCTGTCTCGGCCTCTCTCTCTGGGCTCTGGAGTCTTGGCTTGACCTATTGACATTCAGCTTCTCGGCAGATTAAGCAGCGAATGGAGCCTCTGGAAAGGGTAAACACACCTAAGGAACAATGACCAACAGGCGGCAACCTTATTGGATTCTAATTAACTGCAGCGAGAGACGGCTATGGGAATGTTAAGTGCTGTGGGACATAACTTAGAGCCCCAGACCTCAGGCAGCACATCTCACACCATTTGCACCCCTCTCTTTTTTGTTGATGGTTTCTGGATTCCCTTTATGTCCCTCTATATCTCTCCATCCTTCATTTTTCTTCTCTCTTTGAAACAGTTTGCCCCCAGTTTCACATACGGCCCATGAGAATAGCAAACAGAGACTTTTCAAAGCACCCCTTAGAGAGCTTTCCTGGGCTGCCTCTTCCTTTTTTCCTCCTCTTCTTTTTTTAACAAGGTGGAACAGGGCTCGTCCCCCAGAGGTATAACTGTTTGAGCGATCGGGTTAAAGTAGGCTGAAAAATTGGGAGAGATTATTTTATATTATACAGATTGAATTATCTGCAGTGAAGAGAAAGGATAGAGGAGAGCAAAATCATTTTTCTGTATAGCTCTCAGGAGGAGCTCTACCGGGGAAAGTGAGGGAGCTAAATGGGGAAGGAGTGAACAGCTGATCGTTGGCGGTCAAAAATCCAAAAATTCAACCACTCATCTGCTTTTGCACCTTTAAACAAATTAATTCCAAGTGAGTTCTTTCTGTATGTGTGAACTTTCCCACTTGAGCGGTGGTTCTTCTGTCTTTGAGTGGTCCCCTGATTAGACCAGCTCACAATGGCGATGTATTATCTGGGGTCTCCTGTACAGAGCCACAACCACTAATTAGACTGGGCTCATTAATGTGTTAGTGTGAGAGAGGGGCCCAGACCATCATGGGTTGAGGTTGACACAGACGGGGAAAAAAAGCGATGCCCCACTGGAGACAGGCCATCGTCACCTCAGCCAGCATTTAAAGCAATTCATTAATTGGTGTGAAAACACACATGAACACACAAAATGCCATACATTTGGAAACACACACACTCCCACACCTCATTGTGAATACACATACTAAGGTTATGGGTATTCTATATACCCACTGCTTGTTAACACATTACCTGGGATCAAAGAGGCAACGGCTGGAAGGAGAGAGGACTAGCAGAGTCATTATTTGTTAAGGGAAATTGCAACCCAGTGTTTTGTTTGTCCTTTGGCAAACCTGCCAGAATAGAAGTTCCCTCCATTTCACAAAAAGGAATACATCTCTTCCCTTGTCACCATCATGTGAGAGTCTTTGAAACCCTCAGAATACTTTTTTTAAAAAATCAAAGCTGGAAGGAAATGAATCAGAGCTTCAGTTGTGATTCAAGCCTGGAGGTGTAAACGGTATCCACATGACCACTGTCCATTTCCACACCATTACAGCAACAGTCATGGCTGTAATAGGTTGAATTGGTCCATTGATTTCTCTCATGCACCCTCTCTTTCACCCACAAAACTAGTCTGTGCCAGTTCTGTTATACACCCAGTTCTTTTTTAACAAAACATCACATGCTCCAAGGCAGCTAGCACAAAACTTAAACCTAAGAAATAAAAGAACACACATACAGACTCACACACAGCCAATACAATGTGTCCCAGCTTGAGTTCCTGGGGGGTTAAACAAAGAACTGAGTTTAAATTGGCTTGAAAAAAAAACTTCCCTGAACAATCATGGAGTTAACTTGGGCCACTATACTATGTCAGAGGACTGTTTGGAGAAAGAGGAGTAGTTAAGCTGAGATCTATAGTGCAGTGAATGGCTAATCTAAAGTGTGACGACTCAAGAGCTTCTCTTGACCAGCTTCAATAGGCTTCCAATCAGGCCTGACAAGCCCCTCAATCTTCAGTCAGCTGTTTTAACTGGCCCGTGATTGAGTGGCTTCATTAAGGGCCTATTTATCTTTCCCTGTGCCACAGTCCTAAAAGATCAGTGACATGCTCAATACACTGCCTCCTCAGGAACCTGACAGATGCATTACTGTATTAGCACATAAAAAGCAGCTACTAGCACAGCATATTTAGTCAAAAAGTGTAATTTGAACAAACCCGACAACATCCTCATCTCGCTGCTGTCGGGTGCAAACCTCCTATGTCCTGTGATTTTTCAAAAAATTAATAAAACTGTGTGGTTTTTGTAATAATGGACATAATGTCATCAGACTTGGTACAGTGTTTTACATCATATATCTTTGGTTAAATATTCGTAAAACTACAGACAGACATAAATGGTGACCAATAGTACTAATTTATGAAGGAAAAAGAAAATCACGAATTTTGGACATAGGAGGTTTTTGCCCGACAGCAAAGAGTTCTTCAACTTTCCATCTGTGAAATTCTTTCTAGAAAATATTTGCAGGGCACGTAGCTTGTGCAGGGTTCGACATGTGTTGTAAGTAATCCTGCCTGAACAAAATAGCAGACCAGATGAACCCATGACCCTAAAAAGACAGAGACCCTCCCAAACAAGCCACAACAAACAGCTCTCTGTAGCCATTCTCTGTCTTTGATCTGAAGGCACTGAGACGAGATCAGTCTCTTCTTTCCTCTCTTCTCTTTTGCCCTTTTCTCTCTTTCTGTACAACATCTCCTTATATGTCTGTTTCCCCTCCTGCTGAGCAGGTGTATTAAATGAGGTGACTATTTCAGGAGCATTGGGCTGCACCTCAAAGTGCAGTCTGTAAAGAGGGCTTTTCTCTGCCTCCCTCTCATCTTATCCTTTCCATCGCCCCATCTCCTTTATGCACCCTTTTCCTTTCCCTTTATCCTTCTCCATCCCCTTTACTCCTTTTAATGCGTTGCCTCGCACTCTTGAATGTGAAATAGAGGGCCATGCTTCTCATCTATTTCAATTCATCTACACCTCCCTGTCTATCTCCCTCTGTGCATCTCTTTCTCAGCCTATTGTTTATTTAGCTATACGTCTAATTATGCTGTCTCACTTATGTAATTAGTGCAAAAATAAATGACTGCCGTAGCTTTGTGTCTCCCCTTCACCCCTCCCGTTGCCGGCTCTGAGAAAACAAATTATGGAGAACAATAGGTACAAATGGCTTCTGCACCAAACCACATGATGGATGCAGCCTGGGTTTCCTGCATCTCATCCCTTCCTTTTTTCTCCCTCCCTCCCTCGCTCTCTTTACTTTTCCTCCCTTCTCCATTATCTCTAGCTCTATATGTCTCTGTTTGGAAAAAGGGGAGGACTTGAGCGCACTCTCTCGCCCCAACTACCCTATCATCGTATGGCTGTATCATCTGTCTTCCCTTCTTGGCAATGACACTATATTCACACTGACATCATATTAAGCAAGCTCTTTTTTCTTTTTCTCTTTTTTTCTTTCCTTCTTTCTCTCTCTACTCTGTCTTTTCCTTTCACTGCTGTTGTCTCCAGCGGTCCTCACTATCCCCCAGAGCATTCTGTACACTAACGCCTGGGACTTTCTAAAGCAAACAGCGAGCATCCTGTGCCATAGCCCCATCTGTGGATAGTCTGAACAGGGAACAATTGGTCCCTCTCCTCCTCTGCTTCGTTCTCTTTCTAGCCCCCTGGGATCCACACAACGCCAGGATGCCTCACTTAGATGGGTGCAATGTGCTGGAACAATGGTTGGGATGCTTCCTCCAGGAGGGGTGTTAGGTTTACCTCAGCCAGCTTGGGAAGCACTTAGCCATGTGTTCATGCCCTCCCTGCAGCATCTTCACAGGAATGTGGCAGAAGTAGAAAACCACCTTTCTCACCTCACCCTTCTACATTTGTTATCCACCCTCACTCACTGACACATTCAAGCGCACAGTCACTCTCTGCTTGTCCAAGTGTACATCCTAGATCTGATGTTTAGCCTAAGGTGTTGAAATATCAACTTTCCATTAATCCCCCTCAGACTTGCAGTCAGCTGCCCCTTTGTTGTTTTTTCACCTCTGTCGTGCTGGAAGAAAAACAGCAGGTTTGCTTTACACCAATACAAGCATATCCATTACCTGAAATGCTAGGCTTCTGGCAGTAAATCCCTTTGACCTCTCTGCCTTCTTTTTCTTTTTCTCTCTCCCTCCCCTCTGTTCTCATGTGGAGCCCATTGTTGTCTTTGCATCAGCTTTCTTTGCCCAAACAGACAGCAGGAGAGGAGAGACACACCTTATCCTCCCACCAGCTCAATGGCTCCCCACCTCAACCACCCACGCACTTTGCCGTTACTCTCATCTCCACGCAGCTATAGCATTAACATGGTTTCCGCATAAAGAGAGCTACAGTTAAAAGCTCAATCGATGAGCTTTGACTGACATCCCTCAGTTGATAGCAAATTGGCTGCTTTCTCTCACAGACCTCCCTGGGTGAGTTTCAGAGCCCTGTCCGAAAATCTCCACTTAAAAATGGAAACAAAAGACATGGCTACATTTCCTCCAACCCCTCGCAGAGCCTCTTGCAACAACAGAGAACACACTGAACTACAGCCAAGCCACTATTTTGGTTAAAGCTTGAGTCCCTAACACAATATTAGCTCTAGTGTTCCAGGCAGTTTGACCTGACAGGAAGGACAAATGAAAAGAAGAACATAAAGAAGAGTCCTGGACTTAGAGGAACAAAAAGTTTAAGTCTTCCCACCTTCCCACATGAGTTGGCACCACTTTCATAGCAAATAAAGTGAGCAGTAAGCAGGTGATTGCTTGTTTATTTGAAGGCGTTTTTAATTCCTGTAACTGGGTAGGAAAGATGACATGTCCTGGGAGCTGGAGCATCATTAATTAGACAGTTGGACTTTGACTAATCGCTCCAGAAAAATTGTGTTGCTTCTGTACTCCTGTACATACTCCTTTTGAGTCATTGCGCATGGATGATGCGCACATGCCATAAGATGTACTACGCAATGCTGAATATTTTAGCTCTTCTGCATAGAAAGTGCAACTGACAATCATTTTATTTAATAAAAGGGGCTTGAGAAGTGTGTGCGTGTGTGTGTGTGTGTGTGTGTGTGTGTGTGTGTGTGTGTGTGTGTGTGTGTGTGTGTGTGTGTGTGTTGGGGGGATCAACATCTGGTGTTAAATAAATATTGCCTGATGGTATTCCTAACACAACTTTTCTTTTCCCTAAGCTGACAGGATCCATAGCTATCTCTAATACAAGGTTAAGGAACACGGCTGGTGAAGATAACACGGGAACAGATATTGCTGCAACACATAAGATAAATTTCAATTTGCTGTTGGTTTCTGTGTCTTGGTAGGAGATATGAAATTCTTGTCTTGCTGGGCAGGAACTGATTGGAAAATAAAAATGAATGTGTGGTCGAGTATGTCTACAATTTTTCTGTTCTATGTTGATTTCTGGGCTTAGGGTCTTCGGAAGCGGTGATATATATCTCTAGAATGAGGTGACAATTGCATTTTAAGGGGAGATAAATACAATGCAAGTCTTTCTTAAAATAGCTGCTACTGTATTAATGTGATTGCTTCCCTTGGGGGGCTGTTTTAATGACATGCACCGAACTAATCCCGCTTTCTCCCGCTCTCTATTCTTTCCATTACTATGTTTGCACAGAAGAATAAAAGAGTAAATAGTTTTGTGCTGTCTTCACCAGTCTGTATGTTGATGATACAGCCTGAGGAGCTATAGCTGGGGGAAAAGACTCTAGGCAATAGCAGGAAGCTGACATGGCCCTCCATTGTCCTATTCTCTTTCATTTCCTCCCCGGATCCTCCGACTGCCCCAGAGGAAGACAAGGTGAGGATGTGCAGAGACAGACACAAGGAGAGAGTGAAGACAAAAAGAGGATGGGCAGAGGTAAAAATAGAACTGGAAGAAGCTGAGTGCCATCAACAGTTTGCTACCTGGCCACTGTGGCTTCCTGTGTTGAGCCTGTACCGGCACGCACATCCAGTAAAGTTGCTAACAGCTGATAACAACGCCTCAGGACGCACTGCCAAGTTCTTTATCTGTGTTTACCCGTATGGCAAAGCTGATTAGAGACATGTTAGTCCATTGTTTCTTCTTTCCTTCCAGTTTCTTCTTCGGTAAAAGTAGGGGAGGTGGGGTAGAGGGAGGATATGAAGAAGGACAGAAAGACAATGACACATGTGCATGACAGGTCTTTAGGATGTGGCTAAGAAAAGACTTCATTCATTATTGTTTGTGCATGCCTGCATAGTTGAGAAATTAGTACATATTAAAAGTTTTCCTACAAGAAACGTTTAAAAGATCAGCCTTTAACCATTTACTCTAGCATGTCTAGGATATACATACAGCTAAAGCTAAAGCAAATATTAGACCTCTGCATTTAATTTGTTGCAACATGTGAATCCCAAAATGTGCAGATACAGGACACAATGCAACATCTGACAAGAAAACCGTTATATAAAACTCATATGGGAATTCAAACAGACCTAAAAATACCCATTTCTTTGCCATAACTGTGTCTCCTTGATAATACAAGAGACTTGTGTTAAAGACTCAGCTGTGTTTGGATTCTGCTTTGTCTGCACTATAATTCACCTCACATCTCACACCCTTCTTTGGCTGGCTGAGACTCATGCCTCCAAACTTTCTACTTTATCTCCAGTCTTGTTTATCATTAGCGGCAGACAGAAGAACTGGGCATGACAGATTATAAAGGAAAAAGTAAAGGAAGAGAAAGAGAGTGTGTCCATAATTGTGTGGGTTTGTGTGCTTTTGCATGACAAGAGTAACAAGATGGAGAAAAAGTTAACAATGCTCAGCGCTTTTCTTCTGTTTACTCGCTTAATCACCAAGACACTGGTGACACATCCAAGTCTTATCCCTGCTGACATCTTCTCCCACCGCCCTCATCTTAAACTGTGCTTCCCCCTGCCCATCCTGACTCCCTCTGCAGGAATTCAAAGAGTGCAGAGCATCAGTTCATAAAATACGCACAGCTCCTTAAAACAAACCTCTGGGGCTCTGTTGTCTCTATGTCCGCAAGCAAAGCTGTGTTCCATGAAGAAAAATAAATCTCAAATGTTTTTGGTAACAGGAAAAGAAAGGTTGACAGGGCGAGGAGGAGTGCACTCTGACAGGGTTAATCTCTTCCTTAGCTTTATTTTAGTTCCATGTTAGAAACTGTGTGAGCCTGTATGAGGTATGATTGTGAACGGGGGCTTTCACAACCTTTTGTGAAACTCATGCTTCCTGCCTCTGGCCCATTGAACAGTTTCGCTCTCATGTCTTCATGTTTCATGGTCGCATATTCTGTAACCAGGCAAAAGAGCTGTGAGAAGAAGCAAGGTGGAAAATTTCCCCCAACGTTTCTCTATTTTGAGACAGGAGTTGCGACACAACTTAAGAGGAATGGAGAGAAACTTGTAATCTCAGCTCACAGCCTTTGAACTTGGCCCGATGAGGCGCAGGCGACCCAAAGCAAAAGGTTCCAAAGAAGAGCTCAGTGAAGATTACTCAGAATACTGATGCAGTGTAGAATCCAATTCCTCTGGGAGCCCTCTGAGAAAGTAAATTATCTCTGTTGTGGAAGACTACATACATACAAATGTATGCCATACATAAATTTTAAAGAGAAGCCATGAGCTGTGGTCAAATTTTGAAAGTACAAATACATTAATGAATGCAACCACATTTGTGCATCTGTGACTGTATAAAAAAAAGTGAGACAGTAAATGAGGTCTAGGGTCTCTTAGGTTCTCATTAGGACAGCTGTTACCATTTTCATTATTTGTGTGTATTTGTGGGAGAGAGAGAGGGAGTGGGAAGTTGTGTGTGTGCATATGTACATTGGGGTTGAGGTCAGCGGGAGGGGGTATGCCACTGTCTGGCTACAGCTTCTTCACATCCAGCTGTTGCAAGTCTGTCAGTGAGCTGAGGTTTACTGGTCTCATATCCCTCCCCCGAGCTTTGAATAATGACAAAACCATGTGGAACCAGGTCTGGGGGTGAGGATGTATGCACAGCAAATGGCTATTTGGACATGCTCTTGCCATTTGCTAAGAAGTAGTGAAACTGTGATTTTAGAAAGAAACTACAAACACTGCATTATGGTTAAGGAAAAAAACATAAAGAAAGAGATTTTGATTTTATTATTCTATCTTTTGTCGCTCCAAGAGGACATGTGTGTCAAGCTGTATCCTAACATTTAAATAGAATTTTGTCTCAAAATGTTATCACTATGCATAGTTACACTGAAAAACACTATCAACGTGTTAATTGCTAAAGCGTTTTTATTTGTGAATGAGTAATAAAAAAGGCTGGTATTGTTAATGGTATTTACATGTCCATGTCATTCTTAAATGATTCTACTGCCGAATGGCTTCGATAATTTGTTTCACATGGTGATGCACAGATCACACACAAAACTGGAAAAAAGCCATAAAACATTTTTTTTTTTACTCTCAAGAAGACGTTGATTTTATGTAATTTATCCAAGGTATTGCAAATCACTATGCATGCCTTTTCCCACAAAGATAGCAAACGAAGTCCGTTATGCAAACACAAAGCAGCAAAAGGTGGTGGTGGTGTGTTGGGAGGGTGAGACAGGTGCTTTGTGTCTCTGCTTGTTTCAAGAAAAACAAACGTTCTCTCACTCTTATCCCTTACTCTCTCACTGTCCCCTTTCCCTCCCTTCATCACTCTCCATCTGCCTTGTTCCATCACAAATGCCTGCACCTTTTGTCTGTTAAAGAGGAGAAATAAACTTCAGATCCGCATATATCAAAACAGTGGGAACTCCTTTGAGCTTTCCATTAATGGAAATCAGTGCGGAGAGCGCTGGCTAACTTGAGGGGCAAAATGCGGAGCTCACTGCCGCTTTCATGACTTGTTTTCTTCAAACCACTTTCCATTCTGTGTTGCATCCTCGTTTCTTGTTCTTTTTTATTATTATTATTTTAAATTTGTGAATAGATGCATTCGCACAGAAAGACGCCCAAAGCCTGCTGTCATCAATTCCTTAGATCACCACTTATCATCAGCTACAAGTTTAACTTTCAGTTCTTGCACCCTGAAACCGTAACCCTGCGCCCACTCTTCACTAAACTAAAACAGAAACGCGCCACTCTCAGATGTCCCGTATTTCCATGAGCAGAAAACAACCATTGCAAACATGAAATACACAGTGCCATTATTCATCATTGCAGAAAGTGAAGACACCCCCCCCACCTCCCCCAGACCTAAACATTTCTAAACTAATAATTAAACATGTATCGGCAATTAACAGCAGTGAAATGTAGCACTGCAGCAGATCAGCTGCCTCTGTAGCAGCGCACTGAGCTGCTTGACGCAGCGCCAGTACGGAGCGCAATCCATCCTCTCTAGTAAAATAAGACCTGCACGGTAAATAATTAACAAAACACAAAAACCATTTCTTACCTGTGGTCATAAGGCAAAATATGAGGTATAGAGAATACATTTTAGTAGCCTTGGTCGCCGACTGTGTAGCCTGGAAAGATTCTTGCTCCGTCTAAGCGACCGAGCAGGTTGGGTCTGCCGCGGCACCAAGATCAGGATCACCGGACGGACAAGCGCGCAAAGATTCGTCTATAATAGCGTCCACGTTAGATAGATGACTCTGAATGGTCCAAGCAGTTTACAAACTCTCATTTAACAGTGCATCTCCATAGTTGATAACTTTCCTTCTGCACCAGCGTCAACTCCCTGTCTCTGTGGCACACAGCCTTTGCCCGTTTCTGTGCTCTTTAGCAGTCCATTAGTGAGTCAAGCGCTTTAGTCAAGCTTCGTCCACAGTCCACTTTTTTAGCCTGCTTGAACATGTTGGGCTCGGAAGCGATCTGTTTTCCACCACAGTGCGCAATGATAACCCCGCTGAAGTTGTCTCTCGCCCCTCAGCTGGAGTATCTCACTCTGTTCCCACTGAGACACGCTCACTCTCACTACCTCCTCTCTCACGCGCGCTTCCCCGGCGAGTCTCCTCGTTTTACTTTTCACTCCCTCTTGCCAATTGGAAATACGCACTGACAGTCATCTGGTGGTGGGGTTCACCAAAATCTGGCAGTGGCTGACTCCCTGTTTCAGATGCTTGCTGGGGATGGGGCAGCGGCCCCCGCCCCCAGGTGGATGCGATTGGTTGAGCGAGGAGGATGCTTTAAACAGTAAATCTGAGTTAAATGACTGTCTTAACATTTTAGGGTGGGAAGATGCTTGAATTCTATTAATCTGCTGAATATAATGATGAAGACGCGACTGTTTTGAAAGAAAATACAGACTGCTGCGGTGATCTGGGGATTTCTTTTCTTTAAATTATTCCAAGTGAGCTTCAACATCGTGCAAGTGTAGCTTTACTGTGCCAAGGTCTAAAAGCATTCATTCATTTTTTTTAATTTTTGCTGTAAATGACTCAGACTGTAATCTTTTATGTGGTCTTGAACAGTAGTTCTCCGGGCTTTCTGGAGGTCTTTAAAGTTTTTCTTAAGGTATTTGGATTGAAAAGAAGTTAAAAAGCATGAGTCATTGTACTTGTAGATTTTCAGAGAAATGTTTGATTTTTTCTGTGTGTGTGTGTGTTAACTTCCCTAACACTGACGCAGGCCCCCTTAAGAACAATAAATCCGGACTCTAGGGATGAAATAGAGTTTTTTTTTTTTTTTGGAAAAACACAATTTGTTACCATTTTTGTTGCATCAACCAATATTGGCAAGGGTAAGACAGTTTGACAGCATCAACAAGCTGATTCCCAAAAAGATATGAACTGATAGCTTGCCATGCCCCACACAGTGTGTAGCATGTCTTAAACAATTTGAGGAAACTGGACAAGTGGAGGATAAATGAGGACCTGAAACAGGACCTGATCGTTGCACCTAATCCTTTATTAGATCCATTTACTGTTTTCTGAAGCTTCATCAGAAATGGTCTCCATGGAAGGGTGGCTGTCAAGAAGTCATTCTTAAGGACAGGAAACACGCAGAAAAGGCTGAGGTATGCCAAATTACACAAGGATGGACTAAAATTCTTAAATTCATGAGCCTGAACTCAACATTATTGAAGCTGTGTAGGATCATCCCAAAGAGCTATTTCAGAAGATTACTTTAACAAATTACAAGAAAACTTGTTGTGCTGAAGAGTAAACATTGTCATATCACAACTTTGAAGCTTGTAAAAAATCTGTTTCTTAAAAAAGTTCAGCCTTTAAATTCAAGTTATTTAAATTCAGTTTATCCTGTTACTGCTGCTTCTCGATCTAAAGGGATTCCATTTGTTAAAATGCAGTTGCACAGCATATGCCATTTATAATTGCTTATAATTTCACTATTCAGAAAGTCTTCCATCTTCTCAATAAAGTTACAGAAAATGCTTCCCTTTGACCAAATGTGGATCAGTTATAGCATCTCACCCATTCCTTTCTATTCAGCACAGTTTGATAAGAAGATAATCAAATATGTATCATTTGCCTCATATCATGATTGTTTCACCCAAAAACCTTACACTAACCTTTAACCTAATTAGTCATTAATTAATGGGTAAGGAACCTATCAATAACCCTATTTTAGTTGATGAATGTAATTATCTCTTGTTTACTCAGCTTGACCAGAACATTTAAGCCATTTAATAAGCCACACATCACTGTTTCAGTCATCTTGGCAAATGTGAGTATTTAGTTTTTGATACAGCACAAACTCAAAACCAAGTCCAAAAACTATAAAAGATAAGTCCATAATTGGTTTATTCAGTTAATGCTATTTCAGTGCCATGCAGTGGGCATTAAAATGAACAGAGGAGAACAAAATCATTATCATATTCTAACAAAAGCTTAGGCTTTTATAAGAGATTAAAACACTGCAGTCTATCATTTGCCTGTGGCTGTTTGTAGGCTTGTTCTTTGATGTTGTTCATTACTTATTAAAGGGTCTATTGATTAGCCAAAAAAAATAAAATAAAATAAAATAAAATAATACACGTTGCAGTCATCTGGTTAATCAGCCTTTCAATTGTATATTGTATCAAACAACGACTCAAGCTAATTTAATGTTAACACCACCTGCATTCACAAACATACACACATGCCCTCCTAACTCATCCAGGTGGTTAGAGCTTCATAAGACTGTGAAAAATTCATCAAAGGGCGTAGACTTGGACACTAAGGACTCCAGCATGTGGATTCCAGAAAAAAACATCAACCTCACATACACTCAGGCGCCTCTGCAAAAAAGTGGCTTTCTTCTTGACATTTCACACTGCATTTAATTAAACACTGAACCACACAGTGATTAGGGTTCACTCCTCATGAGGGTTCCCCCCAAACAGTAGTTTTCAAACCCAGGGGCTGGCCTTCCTGTTTATTGCCTCCCTGTAATGCAAACATAAGGGTCCCCTGCCAGTAAACACATGTTGATGGAAGAAACAGCTTGCACAGCTGGGAAGCCAACCCAGGTTAGTGTGACTGAGCACATGGGTAAATGAGCGTGCCTGAATGTGTTTCTCTGTGTGTGTGTTTTCATGTGCATTTATGTGCAGGAACAGAAACTTGTTTGTTGTTTTGCATTTATGTCAGATTGCAGTTTAAGCTGGATATGGATGCTTAAATGTGCGAGAGGGTGATCAAAAGGAAACAGTTGTCAATCACAGACACACAAAAACATATGTGCGAGTATGAAACTGTCAATGAGTAACTGAAGGCAGGGTTTGGGTGAGCAGTAAAACAGCAGGGCACCTCCACCAGTTGTGCTGTGATAATAAAATCAGCATCCATTGTGTAAAGTCTGTCACTAGGCATGATGCTGGGATTGAAATGCATGAGCTCCCATGGCTCACACAGATGGACAGATAGATGAGGGCAAAACAGATGACGCATGCACCAGCATCCATTTGAGCCAATAGTCTTAATTATATTGGCCTCAGTAGCATCAAAAGGAGGGTGCCCAAACTCCCTGAGCTTTTGAGTGTGTGAATAATTTATAAATAAAAAGGGGGTTTTCAGCTGTGGGTTTATTAATAATAAATATGGTTTGATATTTACTAAACTGTTCAGAGGGAGAAAGGGGTGACAGTTAAGACATCGTTTGCATGGTAATTGTAAGGGGGTGATAAATAAGGCATGAAGCAGAGATATATGGAAATCTGATTCACAGGGAAATGAGAATAATTTAACAAAATATTATCCCGGTCCCTGTTTGACCCGGGGTCAATTAAGAAAGAGATGTCAGTCATGGTGAGAGGCACTTTGGGTCTTAGAATCACAAACCCTTGCTTTCTCTTTTGTCTGGTTTAATAGTGGATAACATTCAAGTGAAGGAAAAATGAATTCATACTGACACAAACCATGTGTGTGTGTTTGCTTTTTGAACAAATATTAAACTGAATAAATTCAACCTCATTATAACTAACAGGAAAAAAAAGAGATGTTTCCCTCTCAAAGGAAACTTGACAAAACCTTAGATTTTGAGGAATGCAGTTTTTGTTTTGTTTCAAAACCCTCCAACGTTTTGGGAAAACCCCACAGTTTTAAGAGAAAATGTTAATTCTGCATAGCCTACCATGGGTGGCTCGTCTGTTAAAGCAAATGGGCATCAATTACTCAAAAATGTGGTCTCATAGAATGATATAAAGTAAGCTTTACTTCTTAATATGGTGCCCTGTGTTGGAAGCACATGATGTGTTAAGATTATATTTTGGTAACATAGAAAAGGTGAATCTCTCCTCCATGCAGTGGCTGACGACACTGCTGCCTCTGTGATAAGGTCAAAGATTTGTGCAGTAGAAGGGAGATCAAATTGAGGTCCACTGTGGTTTTTCAGGTAACACTGGTCTTATCAACCTGCATCTTTATTTAAACCAAACCAAGCATAGATCGAACAGTGACTAATGTAATGTTCTTTATCTTGTTAAGCTTTGTTTAACTCAGTGACAAACAGGAGAGGGAAATGATACAGCTATATTTGATAGAATATTTACATTATATAAATATGACATCATAATATTGTATAAATATTTTTATAGAATAGATAAAAACAAAAAAACTAATTAAAAAGTCAAATAATATTAAACATTACTGTACATGTCTGTAGAAGTGAAATATTGTATGTGAAAAAATGTGGCACTTTGGTTTTTGGTAATTTGTACAGGGAGGGAAAAAGTATTCAAAAGGGTTTCATTGAGTAATAGTTTACCTGCAGGACTATAAAAAACAGAACAAAATCCAAAAGGGTAACCCTTTATTGGAGTTTTTCCAAGCAGTTTTAGAGCTAATTATCCATGCAAGACTTGAGCAATGTGGACTTTGGTCTTATTTCTTTCCTTGTTTAAGGGCTCCTATATGTCAAGCTGACAATCGGTCACTGGTATTTGTTTTTCTTGTGTTTTTTCAGGGTGTGCTAACTTTTGCCTTTGTCATTGTTGCCATCTTTGTTTCTTATTCTTTTTCTTTTAGTTGATTTATCTGAGAGATCTCTTTTATTCGGACTGGCTATTCAAAGTAGAAAATTACTGCCAAACAAGGGAGGTAGAGACAACAGAAGGCAAAAGACTTTCTTAATATGCCAAAAAACTTTTTTCCCATTTGTCATTTTTATTTCCTAAAAACAGGCAGCTCTTTTAGAGCAACATGGCTATATGGAGTAAAGGAACTGAAAACTGATTATCATGACTCAGCTCCATGTGACAAAAAACTCAAAGCATGCAGCGCTTACATTTTTGTCCATTGCTTACATACAGACTTGCTGTCTGATGGCGTCTTTGTGGTTTGTTCATATGATATTTTGTTTCCCCACTTGCTGGTGACACAAGGAGACCCAGCAAGGGGCCACTGGCTGCTGGTTCTTCATGGTGGTTTGGTGTTAAGAGCCTTAGGGGTTTTAAAGCAACACTTGAGTATTTAGTCTCAGTCTCAGTGTTTTTCCTCCATGAAGGTAAGAAGTTTTTAAACTGCTATTTTAGTCACAACAGAACATAGAAAACATATCAAATGTTGAATGTGAGACATTTAGCTAATTTAAACTGTATAAATATCACAAAAAGTATGACTATGTTATTATTGATGGAGGCAGAGTCCAATTATTATTTAAAACAAGCTGCACCCCCCCCCGCCCCCCCCCCACTGTTTTGTCTTAAAAACCACACACTACTATTTTTTCCTTAACTGAGTCTTGGGGTTTGTAATATTCTGTTAGACTGGCTACCATCCTGCTCTAAATACCATATTGCAGTGTTTTGCCTGCTAGAGGGGCCTAAGGTTTATGCTACCTTCCATATGAGAAACATTACACCAGCTTTTACTGTAATTGTGATATTGAATGTAAGGCTGATCTGTGTCAACCATAACTCTAAATGCCGCTACAAGCTCATAACTCATAAGGACATATACCTTTGCTAGGCAGTGGTATCCATCTGCCCAGCTCGTGAGCAATTCAAAATCTGTCTCCTCTACTCCATTCCAATAATGTGACGTCAGTCCACTGCACCGGTTTGAAATTTGCAATTAAGCATTTTCTTTATGTGTGATTGACGAGCAGGAGGAGAGCCATTAAAGCCTAACATGGACCTGGGGCTTGCTCTGAAGTCTATAGGACTATTTCCAGGCTCATATAAAATCTATGTCCTCTGCCCTAATGTCAGAATATGATTCTGGCCACCCATGGATTCTGTTTTTGTCTGTAATGAAAGTCTCTCCGGGGATCAGCTTGAGGGATTCTTTTCTTCAGGGGTCAAGGAGAGGTTGAGGCTTCTGGTTCAAACTGTGCTTAGAAAAGGGTGTGGATTACAGGAATGTGACCACTGCCCTCCGTTTTTCATATATGCATTACAGCAGCTGGAGACTGAAGTTTTGGCTGAAATGTTAGCATGTGAGCTCAGATGAAGACCGTTTTATTGTCATCTCATAAATGTGCTTCAGAATGACAGCATGAACAACTTCTTGTTTTCATTTTATGTGCATTTGAATTCTTTAATAAAGTGTATATTGCATTCTGAAACTGTAAGATTAGACTGACAGGGTCCTTGGCCAGCCTGACCATCTCTTCATGGATAAGTACAGCAGTAAGCTGTCTAAAATATTCATGCACCGATGCAGAGTTGTTGTCCCTTGATGGACCTCACCATGTGCAACATCTGTTCCTGATGTCATGGCGTGCTCCTGTGTGCCAGAAAAACCCCAATGGCGTCCACAGCATCTCTACTGCACTAAGCCATGTCCAGACACACACTGCTTCACTCAGCTATGATAAATATCTGAGACGACAACAGAGATCCAGTTGGCTGGACAGAACTATTGAACTCATCTGCTAATCCATACTCATAGATTTAGTCTCACACTGAGATCAGCAATTCTGCCATTCACTGATGAATGTGTCAGCTGATTGCTGGCTCTATCAACAGTTCATAATTATTTGGAGACAATTCCCGGATGAGTCCCTACATATTGGAATGAAGGAGTAGTGTTATGAAACAAAATACTTTGTAAGCTGGTAGCAAATTAAACTGCCAATGTGTTAATGCTATTAGCTCAATTACAATCTGGTGAATGCAACAGTATTCCACATTTTACTGTCACTGATGCAGCTACCCTACTTTAATCACTTCATAAAAAAGGCAAGTTAATGGTAAACAGACACATTGTTGAAGGAAATCCACAATTCATCCTGACCCCATATGGATATGACATGAAAAAGAGAATATAATTAGGAAATATGCAGAGTCAGCAGGACGAATTCTGTCCTGGATGCAGTGTCCATGCTGAGCCACAACTACAGTCACAGCTTCCTTCACCAGTGGGCTTGCCTTGCTGTCTTTTGACAATCACATGAATAGGCCTCGACTGGCTGCTTGTTTTGTGCCATGATCCCTTGCTGCTCATGCTGCTGAAAAAATAAATAACTGAGCTCTGCACCACTATAAATAATGGATGACTCGTCCACTGTCACTTTTCATAGCATGTCAAGCCACGGCCTGGCCATTATTAGGGTCTGTCTTCTCCTCTCTGGCTCTGACTCCAGTTTTGTTATTGTTCTGGTCGACTTGCCTGCACACCTCCTTGGCGGGTCGACTGTCAGTCTTTCTCTTCGTTGGTGCAGCTGATGGTTTCCACAAAGAAGGAATAGATTCTTTTGGAGCCTGAAACAGAATGGATGATGCAGCAAGGCTCAGCTAGACTAGCAACCTGCTCCAGGTATGCCTTGACCTGGAACAAGAAGGCACCCTGAGCTAAAATGTCACCCACCTGTGTGTGTTAGATGACCTGTGCTATAGTGCTGCCAGGCTTGTGGTTAGAGATTAACCTCCTCAATTTAAAAGAGACTGTCGCCCACAGACCAAATTAAGAACGTACAATGTTGCTTTAAAGTAAAAATAGAAAAAAAAAAAAAAAAAGCAGGTTTACGTCCCTGGTGCAAAAGAAGAGGCTACTGACTTACACAGACACATCATGCCCCAATCCACCCTTCTAGCAGGAGGAATCATAGATTATTTAAACACACAGCTGTGTCTGAGAAAAATGAATGAGGAACATCTGGCTGGAGGGGGAGAGAAAAATATGAGAAGGATTTAGATATTTGGCCAGTGTTAAACAAACATGAGGGTGTGCTGAGGAATTAGAGGAGGATGTTGTTTTATGGGAAGACACAAAGAAAATAAAACCTGTTATCACCCCCTTATCAGAATCAGCTCCCTGTTTGTTCAAGATGTGCTTCAGTGCCACCAGGCCAGGCCTGCGGCAAGTGTTGTCCACCAGCAGCTCTTGGTTCCACAGACAGAGAGAGTCTCTCCATCTGCACAGTAATAGTACCAAATCAAGGCCTGCAGCAAACAAACCCTGACAGATCCTCTCATTTGGGATTCACTTTGGGACAGCTGTGGTGCCATCCAAAAGGGGCGATGGAGAGGAGGAAGCCAGCACATAGTAATGTATGCAGAGTGTCTGCACGTCCTGGATGACAGCAACATGAGCGCTTGTCACAGGAGACATCAGCTCTACTTAGTCACAGTACTGCGGGGCAATCCATATGACTGCAGTGCTGTGCGAACTCTATTAATAGTTATCTACCTTTCAGGAGTTATTATGCTGAGTGAGGTATGACAGAGAAATATAATGGAAGAAGTCTCAAATGAGGGGCAGAAACAGGGTCTGTGGAGTGTCTTTTGTGCCTCTTGCGCCTTTACAACTAAAGAATCCTCCTCCAATCACCTCTCACCCTTTTTCTGTTTGCATGTGTGCCTGGCAGCCTGGTGCCAGACCCCTAGTTTGTGTGCAAGGCATAATAAGGATTAGTTATTGGGCAGAAATTGGAGAGAGATAGAAGGTGATGAAAAAAATCTATTCTTCCACCACAGGAACTTTCCCTGTGGTTTAGGAACTGTTGGAGACAGTAAAGCTGAATTTTAACAACAACGGGGACCTTTTCCAGGAACTGGGGTCTTTTATGAAGTCCTTTCACTGGCCCCCTCCATAGGGTATAAAAAGATTTTCAGTGAACAAATTTCAGACCCAAAAATGACTCTAGTAGAGAAGTAGTTATTTCAAAATTATCTAACTCCTTAGGGGTTAGGCCTGCATTATTTAACATTTCTGATCTATCAAGCATTTTCAGCATCTTGTTTGTTTTTCTGTCTCACTCATCTTGGGTTTAATATTAACAATAGCTCATGAAATTTGTTAGCCTTAAACTGTGCCACCGTGATAGTTGCTGTGTGTAAACAACATTAAAATAAATTTATGCTCATTTTAATCAACTGAAACGACACAGTACATCACATTACACAAACGCCTGTAATTGTGTGAGCTTCAGAAAGAATGAGAATAGGCAGTTGTAAATATGACAAAGATTTAAATGATAAAACATTAATCTCTGTTGCACAGCATTTATGTTTGAGACACAAACAAAACATCCTTAATCCATAAGTAACATTAGTAGCATTGTTTTAGTACAAGTGAAGCACACCTCCTAGTTTTACTGCTTTGTACACTTTAGCTGACTTGTATATCTTGGACCTCAACAGTGCATTTGAATTTTAGTAATGTTTTGAGAATGTGTCTTCAGTGAGCTTCCATTTCAGGAATAAGGATCTAAATAATATTACTTAAAACACCCAAAAGTTCACTTAGGGCTTGCACTTTCTGAAATTTCAATAATATTTGGCATAGGACTGGTATCTCTGAACTTTTATGATTTCATTATCTCAGGAATGGCCTCCCTGGATACCTTTTTATTGTCTTTCATCATGTCTGATCTACTGCGCACATGGAATGAAGAAATAGCTTTGGAATGTCTTAGATACTAATGTTTCTAAGACATTCTAACACTGAAGGATTGAAAGAGTCTAAGTACACACTCTTCATCTTGCTTCTATAAGGTAGAGCTAGAAATGAACTCCAATCAGCCCAACAAATGCAGGTGAAAATTCACTAGGGTGCGTATAAATGAAAAATTACTGATGAAAGGAGAAAAAATATCTAAACCTTACATGGCCCTGTGTGAAAAAGTGATTGCCCCCTAAACTTAATAACTGGTTGGGCCACCCTTAGCAGCAACAACTGCAATTAAGTATTTGCAATAACTTGCAAAGAGTCTTTTACAGCGCTGTAGAGCAATTTTAGCCCACTCATCTTTGCAGAATTGTTGTAATCCAGCCACATTGGAGGGTTTTTGAGTATGAACAGCATTTTAAGGTCATGCCACAGCATCTCAGTAGGATTCACGTCAGGACTTTGACTATGCCACTCCAAAGTCTTCATTTTGTTTTTCTTTTGCCATTCAGAAGTGGAATTGCTGGTGTGTTTTGGATCATTGTCCTGCTGCAGAACCCAAGTTTGTTTCAGCTTGAGGTCAGTAATAGATGCCTGGACATTCTCCTTCAGGATTGTTTGGTAGACAGCAGAATTCATGGTTCCATTTATCAAAACAAGTCTTCCAGTCCTGAAGCAGCAAAACTTCTCCAGACCATCACACTACCACCACCATATTTTACTGTTGGTATGATGTTCTTATTCTGAAATACAGTGTTACCTTTACACCAGATGTTATGGATCACACTCCTTCCAAAAGTATAACTTTTGTCTTGTCAGTCTACATAGTATTTTCCCAAGAATCTTGGGGACCATCAAGATGTTTTCTGGCAAAATTGAGACGAGCCTTAATGTCTTTTTGCTCAGTCTTGAACCTCTGCCATACAGGCCGTTTTGCCTACTCTCTTTCTTATGGTGGAGTCATGAAAACTGACCTTAACTGAAGCAAGTGAGATCTGCAGTTCTTTGGATGTTGTTGTGGATTGCTTTTGTGATCTCTTGGATGAGATGAGGTAATTTTAGTTGGCCGGCCACTCCTGAGAGCATTCAGCCCTTTCCCATGTTTTCACCATTTGTGGATAATGGCTCTCACTGTGGTCCACTGGAGTCCCAAAGCTTTAGAAATGGCTTTATAACCTTTTCCAGACTGATAGATCTCATTTACTTCTTTTGGAATTTCTTTGGCATGATGTCTAGCTTTTGAAGATTTTTAGTCTACTTCACTTTGTCAGGCAGGTCCTATCTAAGTGATTTCTTGATTAAGAACAGGTGTGGCAGTAATCAAGCCTAGGTATGGCAAGAGAAATTGAACTCAGGTGTGATAAACCACACTTAAGTTGTGCTTTAACAGGTGGGGCAATTACTTTTTCACACAGTATCATGTAGGTTTGAATAAATTTTTTTCCCCTTAATAATAAAAACCTTAATTTAAGAACTGCATTTTAAGGTTTACTTGTGTTGTGTTTGACTAATATTTAAATGTGTTTGATCTGAAACACTTAAGTGTGACAAACATACAAAAAAAGAGAAATCAGGAAGGGGGCAAACTCTTTTTCACACCACTGTATTCACTGGCTGCGTGATTACTTCAGTGTCATTTGAAGCCTCCTACCTCCCTGAACAAAGTGCTGAATGAGAAATGAAATTTGAAAAAAAATTATGTTGTCTACATTCAGAAGAGAAAATGTCGAAATGCGGTTTCTTGTTTCTCTTCAAGTTAAAGAAATTTAAAAAGTGGGCAGCTCGGGAGGAAGAGCAGTTGTCTGCCAAACTGAAAGTTGTTGGATCAGTTCCCCTTTTCCCAAGGCTTACATGCTGAAGTATCCCTAGGAAAGCCACCAAACCCCATGTTGTCTCCCAATGTGTCTATCATGTTATGAATGTGTGTAACAGAGCGAAGTTCTCTGTAAGTGTGTGCGTGAATATGACCTGCATTGTAAAACGCTTTGAGTGGTCAACATGACAAGAAAAGTGCTATATAAGTAGTGTCCATTTACCAAAGAATGGATTCGGTTACACTAATAATTTGGCTAATTTTCCCTGAAAAACTTAGTCCAGTGGAAACTCCAACTGGCTTTTAACTTTAGGAATCTACCTGCCACACTGGCTGCTGATCAAAAAAGTTAATTTATAGTCCTGCTAATAAGTTGTTGGTTTTTCGAGCTGCTCCTTGTTCACTCAGTTATCATTGAGACCCACTCAACATTTTTTTAGTGCCATTAGGCACCATTTTTGAAAACTGCTCAGATGAATATATTAAATCGACTGTCATAGCTGGAATACTAGCATCAAGGATTTTTGATTGTGCTTGGCAAATAAGCTCATCTCATTTCCAGTACTGACTTAATTACTCAATTTTCAAATCAGTCAATTACAAACACAACTTGAAACTCCTCCAAACTTAATGTTGTTGAAGTGCTGTCTGTTCCCCACTTTATATGCAGTAACTGTTGTGTTTTCTTCTACACCAAACTGTATTTACTCACAGGGCTGGAGAAGAGCAATTTGGTGTATTGTCATGTGCAAAAATGCAGTGTAAAAATTATCCGGCCATTGCTGTTTATTACATAGTGATGCAAATGCAGAAACACAAAGGTCTGGAAGAGCCTGGACAAATTATAATCCATGTTACTAAAGTTCTTGGTAGTTTGCCTTCAGCTAAAAAAACTATGTATTTTATTTTTAATAGGCAGGATGTGGAAAAAGGCATTTATTGATTAAAACTTGAATTTATTTATTGATTGAGAAAATTCCATTTACTAATGTTACATCATGTACTGGGTCTAACTATACACAGAGTTTATTCAGAAAAGGTTTTCCATTGGTCATTTTGGATCAGGATGTAAGGGCAAGGGGGAAAATGTGTGAGAAGGATAGATGGACCAGTTTAAAAATCAAGGTCTTGGCCATGATTAATTTTTCATCGCACTCCTAAATTAAAAATGTGGATGGTCATCACTTATTTGTAAAATTGTCTCAGCTCCGAAGATGAATGTCACATTGGTTTTGCAAAAGCTCAGGGGAGGCAACAGTTGGGGAGGAGGCGGGGGCGGGGGGGAGTTCAAAGACTGCTGATCCCACCAAATGCTCTGCAAAACTACCTTGTTTAAGGGGCTTTCACTCTAAATGGACTTGGTGGACTTTTACACTAAGTGGAGATGACAGGATTTAAAATGTAACATCTGGAAGGGCTTGGGTATACTTCATGTTCCTGCATGAATATAGCAAGGTATAAACAAAATATACCACAGCTTATGTACTGCATATCCCCCACTTAAGTCTAAAAAGCCTCTAAGTTAATACCCACATGATCTAAATTGATACCGTTCCTTTCACTGTAAGCATATGTACAGTATCTTTCCAGACCCACACACATTTGCAGTCATCTCATTAGATGTAAAATTATTCCATTGGATTTCCTCATATTTTTCGATAACTGTTGCTGTCTTCTTGTAACTCTTGCTATCCAACATTCCTTGATTTTCTGTCTTTGTGTTATTTTGGTGCTTCTTGGATTGAAAATGCCATGTCTGAAATAAATATGCAGCTAGACTAATCAACCTCCCATGGCTGTGCTTGTTGTGCCTCCTTTCCAAGATTTCTAAGATTAGAATTAAGTAGAGGGGGGAAGGAAAAGATAGAGTTGTGTTGCTTCTACCTTTTCAAAATTGCAAATGTGTAGATCTATGGATGAGTGCTTTGCCCACAGCTGCTAGCCAAAGGAGAGGGAGACACAAAGGTCCCTTGTGTTCAGGCCAAATGACGAGCCAAGAAAGAGAGCTAAAGATCTAGTACTGCATCTCAGCTGTCTTAAGGGTCGATATAATCTTTCCTCTCACTGAAGGAGCTTACAGCCCCTAATGTTCTTCCAAAGACAGGTCAGTAGTGGGTAATCAATGCTATGGAATACAAGAAGTGAAAAAAGATATAAAATATCCAGATTCCATTCTTATCTCTTAAGAAAAACAAAATGTCAAAAGCAGATCAGATTTTGTTGTTTCAAAAAGACAGCATGGACCCAAACTACTGCCATTAAAAACTTGTATCATGTTTTACTTTTACACATCTGGAGAAGTGATTCCTTTCACCTCATCTCCATCCAATAAGTTAAGGATAAACATCTGTTACAGGAGACGTCTTGGGAGATAAGAAAGCCTGATAAACTGTTTGTAAGAATGAGGTAAAAGCTGTTTTGATTAAAAAAAAAAATTAAGCTTGAGTTACCATTAAGTCTTCCCATGGTCTCCTAAAATTGCATAGTGGAGATCACAAAGTCAAACCATTTGTAGACAACATTTGAGGATTGTGGGTAGATTTAAAAACTTAGCCTAGTGGAAAATAAACAGGTATTTAATATGTCTGATAATCTTTATATCATAACTTTTCTTTTTCATATTGGCAACATGTATTTTGAGGAGAAAAAAAACAACAAAAAATGTAATCATACTGGAAGCATTTTATTGCATATGCCCATCCAGCTCATAGGGATTGCTTGAGTCCTGCAAATGAATAAATCATTTTCCTGCAAGACCAGTTCTAAAGAAGTTAGTTTGTGTATTGTTTGGGCTATTCTTTCTCTTATCAGCTCTATTATTAGATGGCCACTCACTCCCTGCAGTTGCCTTCCTTCCAGTATTTCCTGATTGCATTTTCATCCCTGTTCTTGTGTGCTCTGTATTTCCTTGGTAGTTCAGATATAAGACCACACCCTCACCATAATTAGAACTGTTTATAGAAAAACAAGATAAAAAAATGAAGTTTACCATTCCCCTGCCTCAAGCAACATGCTTAAAGCCTTTCTATGGACAACCATGTGATATACAGTGGAATGCAAACATTCTGTTTCCTACCATGAAGGTTTAATTAAATGAAACATGAACAGATTTTTTCTGAAGGCATTACATTAAAGACAAAACATTATTGTTAACATTTGAGAAAAAATGACCAAATTACGTTGTTCTCTCTATCCATGCATGGGTTCTGTCTGGGTACTCTGGCTTCCTTCCACTATCCAAAAATATGCATGTTAGGTTAACTGGTTATTCTAAATTCTCCCCAGGAGTGAGTGTAAGTTGTTGTTTGTCTCTCTGTGTTGGCCCTGCGATTGGTGACCTGTCCAGGATGTACCCTGTCTCTTGACCAGTAACTGCTGGGATATGGTCCAGACACCCGCGACTCCACATTAGAGTAAGCCGGTATAGAAAATGAATGGATGGATAGATGGATGGATGGATGGAGTTTTGTTTTGCACATTTGAACAAATGAACATACTAAACTAGGAATACCAAGTGATTGAGCTCTGAGATAACTTCTACAAAAGCCTAAAACTCTAGCTATGATATTGTTATTTATTCTTAGAAAAGGGTCAAAGCTAAGTCTGAATAATCAAGAAAACTGTCAGGGAGAACTGAAGGAAAATGCTTAAAAAGATCTCCAGAAGTTTTTAGCAGCC
This sequence comes from Melanotaenia boesemani, assembly GCF_017639745.1. Lineage (NCBI taxonomy): Eukaryota > Metazoa > Chordata > Actinopteri > Atheriniformes > Melanotaeniidae > Melanotaenia > Melanotaenia boesemani. Next base: position 21,608,698 of record NC_055687.1, on the reverse strand, counting down.
CCTGAAGAAAGTGGTGATCCAAGATGATGCATAATAAAGTTTAAATAGAGCTTTTTCATGAGGAAATTAAAAAAAAAAAAAAAAAAGAGTTACAGAGTGTTGTGAAAATAAAACCTCTCCAACTGTTGAGCATGGGGTGGATCAATTCAGGCTTTAGGATTGTATTATGGTTAGTGCTGGAAGGATGAATGAATGCAATCAAATATGAAAAAATTAAGAAAGCAAAAATCCACAATATTTCAATATAATATTTTGGATAAAATGGACTACATCAAGAGGCCCACACTTTGAGCAAAACATCCATAAAATGTTACTGGTAAAAAAAATAAAATAATAAGAGACCAGTGCATCCATAAGGGCATTCAGATCTCATGGAAGTAGAAGCCTTTTGCCTGAAGAGTGGATGATGAGGAGTAAAAGATTTCCAGATGACCACAAAAACACTCACAAGCTGTTAAAATTGCTAAAAGGGGTTTTACTAGTGCAAACTGACCCAAGTTTTACTAAAGGTTCTTTGTCTTTTTGTTATTTACAAAATAAAGATTTGGGAATGAAATTTGAAAAAAAAATCAATCTTATTCGAAATGTAGAAATGTCATATTTGCAAAACAGGTCACCTTCTATGAACAAATAAAGTAAAAGAGCCTGATGGTCCAAGAAATGCAGCTGTTGATGATAATAACTTCTAGACTTTTCACCCTGAAATGGATTTTAATAAAACTTTGCATGCCACTATATTTAATACTGGTTGAAAGTCAGATTTGGGCTTGATTATATGGGGGGGGGGGGTTGTTGAAAAAATTCAACAACATCATTGTCATGATTTGTCAGTCAGACGATTATATGTGAAAATATATAAAGAGTGAGGAGGAACTTAGACCTTATGTAAATATTAGTGTTATTATTATTGCATGGCTTGGCACAGACTTTCATCCCAAGTGACTCACAAATTCTGGAACCCATTTACAAAGCTGAGCTTTGCACCAGTGAAAAGCAGGTAAAGCACATTGCTCAAGGGTACAGCCGTTCCACATAATACGTGTTGTATTAAAACAGGTCGTGCTCAAATTAAGTGGATCCGTGAATTGAAATGAAAAAGAGACCCTTTTGAGAGTAAAATAGATTAGCTTTGCTGATAGATGATCACTTGAAAGCCCTGCGCTGTGAATGAGGAAATGTTGACCAGTGCAGTAAAGCCGATTTATATCAGTTAAGATTGCCCCAAGGGCTACGGCAGGGGGGTGGGGGACATGGCAATTTATCCATGAATACATCAAAGCCCTCTAAAGTTGCTTTTTGCTTCAGATATGCTTTTTTATTGTTTACATTGTGTAATTTGATTTACTTTGTTAAAAGGAATTTCCCAAATCAGGTTTTAGCTTAACATTTATGAGACAGTTTGTGTTAAGTTAGCTAAGCTAGTAATCTCAAATGTTGCATGCATTTGTCAAGTACTTCTTCCAACAGCATGCAAGTCTGCTGCAACACCGACCTTTTAATAAGAGTAGATTAAACAGAGATCCCTCTGGCACTATTCATTATTGTTGTAACACTAGCTCATGTACTTTAGTGGAAAGTAGAAATTGTGGTTTCCCTCAACCAAAACCTGCTCATTATTGTCCATGTGAACAGCTTGTCTGATTCATTAGGCTTTTCCAACGTTATGTGCTCAAGAGACCCAGAGAAAGCAAAGAGCGAAAAACTATAGGAGGGAGGAAGCATTGTGGTAGGTTGTGGTTTAGCCCGGGTGTGCCTGAAGTGAAATATGATTGATTAGTGCATTCTTGGGTTGACATGCCCTCACTGCAGCTGAAACCTGTTAACTCAATGTGCACGGACTAGGCTGAATGAAGAGTCAAACCTGTTGTGACTGCCACATGGCAAATATTATGGCTGGCTGGTCAGGCCACAGATCAAGTAGGGTAGAAGCACCATAAATAAACAGCCTTCAATGGGAATTAAAGTGTGTGTAACACTACATGTCCATGTTTATAGATTGTAGAAGTGTTTGTGTTTAAATAGATCCATGTATAAAATGATTGGTTGTGGTTTTCCTTGATTAAAATGAAACAGTATGTAAGAAGCAGCAGACTGGTTTTCAAAATTTAAACAAACATATTTAAATCTGACCAGGGTCAGGTCCACACTCAGTGGTGAAATAACACTTTGAGGGCTGAAGTCATTTTTACTGGATCACTATAGGCTTTTTGTCTTCCACTTTTTTCATTAATCACAGATGGATTAATGCAAATTCAACAAAACTCTCAAAGGTTAGATTAAATCAGTTCCTTGTAAAGTCAAAGTTTGATGTCTGCAAGGCTGTTGAAATACAATAAGAATCAGCATGATTAGCAGGGATGTGAGACTATCTGTCAGCAGCCATTAGCAGTCACATCAAAGTCTCAGTGAAATCACTCTGGCTGTGTGAGAGTCTGCAGAGCAAGGCTCCAGATCTCCTTCGACCCTACTGTGCACTAAATAGAGACCAGTGCCTCTGCAGCAGCAAACACCATCACAATTCATTCCACTGGGTCACACCTGTTTCTGCAACTAATTAACAGAAAATAAGGTGAGAAAGGTAGGTGTTCTGAAATCATGAGGGTATCAAAGAGAGTCTTTAAATCACTCTTCAACAGGTGTTTTAAATCTACAAGGGAACTACCCCTAGTCACTTTTATCTCCTCTTCTCAGCTGCTCCCCAGAATGATTTCTCTCACAAAAGCAATGTAAAATATACATTTCCAATAAAGATGTTAGTGCAACTCAGCACGTTATAACCAAGTGGAGGACTATTGACAGTCCTCGCTGTCTCATTTCACTACCAAAACATTCAGCATGGATAAACACATGCTTGCATAATTCACTACAGGAGTGTCAGGTGTCACACAGTTCTGCATGCTGATTTGACTAACTTCCTTTATGTGTTATACCACAACAGACACAGGAATTTCAGCCATTCCCATCCAGCCTGTCAAAACATCTGTGTCTGTGGCTTTATGGGTGGCCTTTGCAGGGAGGACAATAACAGCAATCCAAGCACAGTGGGGGAATTAGTTGCTCACCTGGAGTTCAGTATGGCTGTCACAGGAGTCTATGCTTGACAGGCCTGCACTTGAAAAGTTGCTGCACTGTGAGTGACTGTCCTCTCCCTCCTGTCTACCCCTTATCTAGTTCACTCAGCTACTACCACACACTCACACACACACACAACCCACACGCACACTACATCCATTCACCCATCACACAATTGTGTGCTGCAACAACTGTCTCCCTTGGTCACTTCTGTTACCTGCCCACCCTGGGAAGATGACATGAGTTTGATGGCCAAAATCACTGCACTATCTACCTTCTATGTCTCCTCTGCAGCGAACACACCTCTGCCTGAGGGTGGGGGTGGGAGGTTGAGTGAATGGCATGTTTGTATAGCTCAGCTCCTTCAGAAGAGATTTAGTGCAGCTGATATGTTGTTTTGTTTGTTGCTTTGTGTGTCTCTCTTAATTAGCTCCATGGACAAACAGTTATAATGTGCCCCCTCAAAGCCACTACGGCTAATCAGGAATGCTGAGGAGCCAGAGATGAAGAGCAGGATGATTCTGACCTCAAAATGTCAGCTGGTGTTTCTTATTGTTTACTCTCATTGTTCTCCTTAGTGGTGTTCATGATAATGCTTTAGGCTATTTACATATTTGAACTCTGCTTTTTGTCCATTGTTATTTCAAATAGAAGAAATTAAAAAGGGTAGAAAAGCCTCATGGCTTATTTTTGAAAGGATTGAAGCTCATTATGAGGAAACAGGATGAACCTTGGCCACCTACGCCATTCATTTGGGCAGCCATGAGGCTCATTATCCTTTCGAAAAGACTTTAGGTCAGAGCACCACAACCTGCCCTCTACAATCGCCACAGAAGCAAATCCAGCAGAACTCAAAGATTAGGTGGCACATTACAGCCTTCTTTTCCTTATCTTATTTACTAGTCAGCCGGTGTGCATAGAGGAGATGATGATGCTTCTTCCTCCTTCTTGAGATGAAAAGAGGTGACACCTGCCAGTTAATATGAATAATATATATATATATATATATTATGATTAACATGAGCAAAGCGAATGGAGGCGAACAGCTGAGACGCAGAGAAACATTGCAAAATGGATTCGGATGAAAAGATGAAATAGGAAAGACAGATGAGTAAGAGGAGAGCAAGCAGCAATGGCAGCGACATCATGTGAATTCACTGTTTAATAAAATGAGTGATAGAGGAGAGACGGCTGGTGTGTTACAAGCTGAAAGTTTTATTTGAACATAATATGAGGAGCACTAGTTGGGATCCATGGCCATTTTTCTTCTGTAGAAATCACCTTAGTACTATTTGCTGTACTAATTATCTTGCCTCTAATTGTTGTCAAAACTTCACTCTATTGTTAAAGTCACCATGGTTTGTTGCTGTACTGGTACATCTCCCATCAGCCCAAACATAAAAGCTACTGGTTATTCCAACCTTGGATATATGGGATTTCCTTGTGTCATAAATATATAAATATATATATATATATATATATATATATATATATATATATATATATATATGTGTATATATGTATATATATATTATATATAGAATAGAATAGAATAGAAATACTTTATTAATCCCTTCTGAGAGCCCTCAGGGAAATTTGGGTACCAGTAGCAATACAACACCAACAGTAAAGCAGGACAAGCACAAGACACAATATATACAGGTACAAAGCAAAATAGAGGCAAATAGAATGCAATAAATATAACAATAATAACAATAAGATAAGTTAATAAAACAATATAAACAAGCATTGCACACAGTAGAGGTAGTACAGATTCCCAGTTCACTATTGCACGTATTATATATATAAATATATAATATATATATATTATTCATATTAAATATAAATATAAATTAAATATTAGTTAATTTTATGTGCTGTGTCAACGTGACAAGTGGATATGTCAACATTGAAACTGAGCTAAACTAGTCTGTACACATAGGCTACTGTCCACATCTGTCTCTGTCCAGCTCATATAGCTGTAAACTGGGCCAATGAGGAACATTTTATTAGCCCAGGTTAAAACTGATGAGGAAACTTTTTGGCTTCATCAGTTTGTCAGTGTACTTATCTGGTTATAAATGATGTGATTGCAGTATTCTATGCTTGTTGGTTTATTTTAATGCATGAAATTTTTGGTGGGTCCTTCTGGACCAAACATACCTTCACAGCTGGGCTGCTGCATGACAAAGTTTGGGAACCCCTCTTAAGGTCTCTTATCTTTCTAAGTTGAGTTGACTTTTTAATTTTCTAATGTTAGCTGAATCACATTAGGTGATGTTGCATTTGACCACTTCTTGTTTTTACTGTTGCTGCATATATTGATGTTAACATATTATATTTATGGTAAACTGGCATCTCCATTATTTGCTGACAAAATGACACAATCATGTTTCAGATTAACATAATAAAACTTGAATAATGAAGTCCTGCTGTCACTGTTGTGAGTGTTAAGATGGGAGCAGGAGAGAAAAAAGCTCTAGACTGATGGCTTATAGTTGTGTGTGAATGTTGGTTTATATAGAATATTGAGCTTTGGTGATTACTTAGCTATGTGTGTTGGTGTGTGTGTGCACGTGCATGCACTCGTGTGTGTACTTAGGCGTGAGCATATGTGTGCAGTTTATGAATTAGGGCAGCCTGGGTAAGACTCCTGGTCTGACTTTTTGTCCCAGTTTGGCCCTGAAAGAGGATCAAACTAAACTTTCCAGGAACCCAGGCTGTAACCCCAAATCATTTTGCAAAGCATCTGAATTTGTGTGATTATTATTGTGGCCATAAAAAGTGAGTTAAGACAATGTGGTTCAGATTAATCAGTGTTTTACATCAGGAGCTATTTTAGCTATGACGTAACTCTCCAATGGTGACTATAAATTATAGAATATTCTTTTACCGAAAGAAGAGCAAAGAACAACAATTTTACATTTTCAAAGTGGAAAAGTCTTTGTGCTTATAAATTTTTTAATTCTGAACTCTTTTTTGTTCATCTGATTGGTTGAAGCTAGCCTTTCAAAGACTGAGATTGACTTGTGATTTATCCATTTACCTACTGCTTTTTAAATGTGTTTTTCTTTTTCTAAACAGTTTCTATACTTACCAGATATTTCTATTAAACAACCCATCTGATACCTTTGCTATGCAGGTAGACTTTATTCTCTGTTGGAAACACTGCATGCTAAATGCAGAAATATGTTTAGGCTGCACAATATGTAACTCAATGACATCATGCTATAACTGTTTTATTGCATGATGCATGGAGCTGTTCTCATTTTCTGAGACTAATGTGTAACAAATGTCTAATATAATTCACTCTGATTTAATGATACATCGTGTAATAGGTAAGGGAATTTATTAGCTGAAATTACTTTCTAACCTTATCTAGGTTCAACAAAGTGCTTTACAATGTGTTTCTCATTTAGCCGATCATACAGTGCTTCTTATTAGACACATACATGCTAGATATGCAAGTATTTTTTCTCTAAAATCACACTCTGATTAGTATATTGGGGGCAATGTGAGGGTTTGCTTTCACAGCCCCTCTGCATGTTTTACTTTTTTTTAACTGATATGTCAATTCTCAAGACCTTTTGAAAACACAGATATTCTTTTCATGACTTTAACATAAGCTTAATTTGCATCCATCAGTGGTCCTACAGTGTTATCCTTACCTTCAATAAGATAGAAAACTATAATTTCACTGATACAAAATTGGCAACACATTTTCTGTTAGTCAGCAAGATAACTTTTTTTCTGTTTTTCACCTGTTTTCTGTCTTAAGGTTAAATAAAATAGCAGCAGAGCTCTTCCATGGGTACTAGCTGTTTTTATCAGCTTGTTGCTGTTGGAAATGATGGCACTTACGCCCAAGGGCCCTTTCTTAGCCTTGATAGAGCTAGCTATCTCTTCTAAGCCCCTTGGCCATTTCTGTACTTCTGTTTGTAGTGTGGCCACAATCTATATGACCACTATCACTACCATGGTCCCATCTCTGAGTCTGGCTTTGGGGAAAAGGGGGGGTGGGGTGGTTTGGGTAATGTTTATGATTCCAGTTCATCCTGCTGTTTTTTGCTTCCCCCATATCTTTGAATTCCATGGCTGACTGATAATGGAACAAGGCAGCCGTCCACTCATCTATGTGTGTCACATGTCCTGCTTGAAGCCCCCCCTCAGTTGTGGTGAATCATATGCGACAGAGTAACTGGAGCACACGGTCACCATGGCCCTTGGCTCTTCCTTGCCAGTGCCAGTACTAAATCCAATGCTTGCCTAGGGAGAGCAAAGAAAGGCAGGGAAGACTTTGCTGAGATCTCCCCACCCTCTCGCCTGAAGGTGGCTAAGTTCAAGCCTGCATGGGTGGCTCTGTCTGAGGATGTTTACTCTTAATTGAGTTGCTCACTCAGCCACTGGCCCTGGGGGACACCTCTGTGTCACTTCCTATGATTAACCTAAATTTCATCCATCATCCAGAACTGCTGCCAGATCTGTTAAGGGCACAGACACAAAGTATATGTTGAGACATTAACAATAAAAGAGCAAAGAGAGAATAAGAAAAATAAATGGGTGAACAGGAGGTCAAGGTAGGATTTTGTTAACAATAGCATAAAAAGATCCACTCATTAATACTTACATCCATAATAAGAAATGAGGATGATTATAATTAGGATACCAGGTAGTAGGGCCAACTTTCCTGCCTCAGCAAAAACCACACTGCCTTGATGTCACACACTGTATTGAGCTGGTCAAGTGGATTTAAAAATGACCCCTTGTCAGACATGGTTCCATTAAACAGTGCTGGTGTGCACCAATTTGGGCTTTTTAGCTCTGGCCTAGCTGCAGGGGATAGTATGTAATGTATGGGGCTTTCTGTGAGCTTGTCTTCAGCTAGGTTGCTTATTTCCCCAGTAAGTAGCAGGAGATCAAAGGCAGTGAGTGAAGAGCCATTCTGTCCGGTTCTACACAGGGCCAATCAGACCTTTCATTTATTGGCACTCCCAGAAGCAGTATAAATCACGTCAACTACCATTGACCTGAGCCTTAGTCATGAACAGTAGCTCACAACAACACATGGATTTGCTGTTGTCTTTGATCAATGTGAAGTTATTTAACAGCTTAGATGGGTGCACACTAGCGAGTACCACTGTTTTCCTTTTTGGTTTTCACAGCTTTTTCTTGTGTTCATTCTCACTTGATTCCTTTTTCATGCCTATTTTGTTTTCCAAACACTTGTGTGCGTTGGAAGCTCTCTCCCTGCCAAGGCACTCATGGAGAAGTGATAGGCGGGGAGTCTGTGGGCCAGCAACCATGAAATAAATATGGATGGTCATGAGTGAGATGAGCGAGGATCATCTGTTTTGCCATCTGCTTGTGCGAGAGCGTGGATGTAATGACTGTAGTCCTGCCTAGCCCAGTGAGCCCTCCACTGCCGGAAAGACACTTGACAGGAATGCACACTTACTGGGTGCGCAAAGTTATACACAAACACATGCACTATGCATCTGCTGTGCAAGTACACAGTCACCCATGTGAGCTTGCAGAACCTCACAAAGAAACACCACTTGTACTGCGCACAGACAGTTCTTTCCCCTAAAGGGTCTAGTACACACCAGTGTCTACACAAAAAGCCACATAGACACAACAGTGGCTTCTTCAGGCTCAGGTAGAAAGCCTGAGCTGCTGCATGTGTTTGACAGCCTTGCCTATTCTGTGAGCATCTGGCCCACTGTGACCATTAGAAATGACAGGCTGACAATTGGCAGGCTGGATTGGTGTTGGTGATTGTTCAGCTGGCAGTGTCCTGCCATGTGACAGTCTGTTAGTGTCCCTGTACGAAGAACAACATGGGGCTTGTGTTAGCAGCACTCTGGGCATTGAGGGGAATAAAAAAGCTCCAGCAACATCTCCACCACCCCTCCTCTCTGTTCCCCAAGCAGACAATCCTCTTTTTTCCTTGGATGGCTTTGTCGCTGAGGGCTGGTAATAGTATGAGTGTATGTTTATGGAAAAAAGAGAGAAAAAACAGGCTGTTGAATTATACATATTCCTTATGGAGGGTGACACAGTAGGAGCTCTCAGAATCAATCTTGACGCTTGGATGGAATCATAGAGCGCAGAGAAAATGGCAAACATTGCTGTGGCTCAATGGCCTGATGCTCTCATAAATATGTTTTTATGGCCCTGAATGAGTGGGGGCACAGAGATGTTTGGTGCTCATAAAGGTGTGTGTATGTGAGACTGTACAGCATAATGCTTCATACTGGGGGTTATAAAGCATTCCTAATTTAATTAGCTTATACAATATAAAAATCAATCGTATGTCGATCATAGTTCAGCCTGTTATACATCATAAATCAGTTCTGTGTAAGGAAAGGACTTGATTGCTGATACTATCTTGTTTCTCAGTTTATCATACATATGATGCTTTTCCTGTTTGCTGAATTGACCACTTGCACAACAAAGTTACAAATGCATGTAATGCATCACAACAATCTCAAATCAAAGCCGATCTCATTTACTGGATCCTCTGAGGAGAAATGGAACATTCTGCTGCCTCTGGTTTTTCATCTATCCTTTGGGTTAAGTGTTGTCTTGGGAACTCGGAGAGAAGCTGGCAGCTGGGGGTGGAGAGGGGTGAGGGAAACTGTTAAGAGGCTCTTGAACTAGTCTACTGTAAGTGGAGAGTGCTGAATGAGAAAACTATCCAAGAGGAGAAAAGACAAGCAGAAGAAGCAACAGATTCATGGCTGGGATGATTTTTTTAGCTTGTCCACACTAGCTGAAAGCTGCCAGCCTCCACTATCAGTGAGAGGCACTGGAGAAAAAATAAAAACAAGTAGCTCTTTGCCATCTACAAAGTCATGAGAATTGAGGGTTGAAGCCACTTTACTTCTAGCCATATTGCAGCTTTTCTGCTTTTTGTTTTCATCTCTGCTTCTGAGTTTCATGTTTCTTTTTGTCTGATTGGGAATTTTACAGTGCTCTTTCTGGTGGAAAAAAAAGAAAAAAAAAGAAGAAAAAAAAAAAAAAAAAAACTGAGCACAGCAAAACAACAAAACAGCCATTCAGCTGTGATGTTTTTCTTCCTCATTCAGTTTGAAGCTTCACCAACTGGCACAATGTACAGCCTTTTTTTCATGTTGCCCTGGCATCTGAGCTACAGTGAAAGCACTCTTTGAAATCTGTAGCTAAAAAATAGTTATATCCATCGTCACTGATATGTGGTGACCACGGGACCCATCACTGTGTTTTGAACCTGTGTAATTTGGTGATTAATGTTGACCCTGTCTGCCCTATAACTTATTTATCTCCTGTTTTATTGAACCACGGGGAATCGCAAAGACTGCATAAGCTCTGACTGCAGATGCTGTTAGTATTTGAGTGTGATGCAAAGGGAATCCCATACCTCTTCCCAGACAAGCCTTTTATGCCCTTTAGCTCTGATGATTCACCTGCTAATAATCAAACATGCCTCACTTTTATGCCTTATAATCTTAACAAAGCTTAATAACAAGTTGTGGATTTAAATTGAACAGCCCAAACCTTGGCACCAGCTCTATCCCTCATTCCCCACTGGGCTAGAAATAGCCAAGATTTGGCCTGTAACGTCACAGGGAAATTGGGATTAAGTTCAGCTTGATGTTGCCCGTCTCTCCACTGCCCAGCTTTCCACCACTACTTTCCCAGCAGCACTCTCACATCTTTGTGGGTCACATCACAGAATCCCTGTCATCTAGGGCGGCGGGTTTTAACGTCAGGGACTGTGATATCTCCTCCCAAAACCCTTCCCTCTGCCTCTTCCTCTCCACCGATAACAGCTAATCCCTGCCTCGCATTAAACTGTGACCAAGATCAATTAAAGCCCTGCCTCACCCTGATAGCAATCTCCCTCTGCTGCAGCCAGTGGTGGGAGAAGTCTGAGTGTCTATGTGTGTATGCGTGTGTACAGCACATGAGTACACATGTTTGACTCTGTGTGTGCTGAAGGAAAGAGCTATGACAGGGAGCCATCTCCATCCTCTTCACTAGGTTACAGATGGTTGCCAAGCCTCAGGGAAAGCCTGCCATTGATTTTCATCGCCTCTTAACAGAGATGAAAGACAATAAAAGACAATAACAGTGATGATTACAGCACTGCTGGCCATGTATGCATATAATGGTTATCCGCATCTTAATTAGGGTTTTTCTTTCATTTTTGTCATTTGTGTTTGTCTGTTTTTTTTGGATTGGCCTTACCACTGTTATGAATTTTGTAATGAAAACAAATAAAGTTGATTGTGTCATATGTGTGTTTGTGTGCAACTGTATTAGTGAAAGTGGGTCTGCACCCTAGATTTTTTTCTCCTTCCCTCATTTCTCATTTTGGAATTGGTCCAGTGGAGATCTCTCCCACCAAAGGGTTTCTCCTTAGCTATAGTTTTTATTTAGAAACTTTAGTATAAGTGGGCAGCATTCTCTGTTGTATATGTTGTGCCAATTTCACACTGCACTGTTGTTTCCAAGACCATTGGCATAACAGAGAGACTGGTTGGCAGAAATGGAAGGCTGGGTTCTGGGGTGCCAAACATGCGTTGGCATGCAAGATGGAGGGTTGGGTTGCAGGAAGTGTGGGACTCCATGAAGGTAGAGGATAGGGAGGGGATGGCAGTGAGCACGGCAGGACAGGGCGGGAACAGAGGCGGAGTGAAGTCTCTAGTGTGCCAACTGGCTGCCAAGCCGACTGTCATGTCAGCCACTGGGATTGGCTGCTGTGGGCCTCAGGTTGTTTTGGAGTGTACATCAAAAGGACAGACTGTGAACATGAAAACATAACTCCTTTTCACCCTCTCTATCCCATCTCTCCCATCTCACACTGCTTTTTACTTTTGCTCATAGGCTCTCTTTTAGTCTTCTTTCCCATGAGAGGAACATCCAAGGTGCTGCACAATCTTTGAGCCCAGTGGGAGAGACATCATGTCTGCACGGTTACTGCAACAAAGTGTGGGAAAGACCCTTGGACAGAAGAGGTGGTCAATGCTCACTCAGTTGGCAATTGTGTTATCAGGAATAGCAGCAAATATTTTCAGCAGAACACAAGAAGTAGAAAAGCTTCTCACTGCATCAAAAGCCGCAAGAAAAGTGCCATCTGAAGCCATTTCTACCTTCTTTCCACTGCGCCTCTGTTTCGTCTTTGCACCGCTGTCAGCACTGTTTCAATTACATTCTGCAGCTTATGTCTATAGTGGATTACACCAGCTCTCTGCTCCTGTGCAAGGCTGTGGGCTGACTTGTGCTTTCAGGCTATACAGGGCTTTTTTCTTTTATTATCTAAGCAAAGACAATGGTGTTCTTGGCCTGCAAGCAGTTTCTGGCCCATCGCACTGCAGTGGCATAATTGTGATGTGAATGATCCAAATTCAGAACAGAGAGATCCAATTTTGATTTCTTAATGTTGTTTCTCTCTCTCTCTCTCTCTCTCTCTCTGTCTCTCTCTCTCATCTTTGTGCGACACTTTTTTATTTTTTGTTGGTGGGGATTTTTTCTTCTTAGATTGGCTGTGCTTAGTTGTGACCTAGTTTATTAAAAGGGGGGAGTTTGGCCAAGCCATGGGAATCAGGGGCAGATTAACTTTCTGTTAGTTCTCCCAAGCAGAGCTCCATATGTCAGAGCTGTTGCTGTCAAAAACGGAAGTCACCAACAGAGTAACACGACTTGTAGGGGTAGAATACTTGATCTTACTGAGCAGTTGAATCTGCAGTATGTGTAAATGAAAAATTTCGTTTGCTTGTCCACAGTGGTGTCATAGCAATTACAGTAACCTGCAAATACATATGTTATACTGATGCATTCAACATTCAGCATGTTTAGTTCCCGACTACAACACTGGTTGAATTGTTGTGCATTATCTGGCTGTCTTGTGCTTTTTTCTACTCCTCAGGTAACGTTGTTTACCATCACACACTCACTTGATAGAGTTCAACAAATTCGGCCAGGAAAGGGATAGAGCTTAAAATGGCTGAAAACAAAAAATAATTTTGCATGGAATTACTGCAAAGGTGAAAAGAAAAATGCAATTTCCTCAACCTGATGCATGTTGTTCAAACTTTCAGCTAACACTGCTAGAACTAAAGTCTTGTGTGTGAATATTTGAGAACACAAAACTGCTCAGGAAGGTCAGTCTGTTGCCCCTTCCCTACACATACTCCTGTAGCTCTGATGTGTACTGTAATTACATTTCTATGGGGCTGCACACCACAGGATGTAGGTACCTGAACACCTCAATGCAGAGGCATCATTCAGCCTTAAGAGCTTGTGTTTGCAGCTTAATTTAGAAGTGAGCACAGGCAGAAGGAAATGGGTTGTTTTGCTTTATTAAAACTGAATTTCCAGATGAAATTCTTTCAGGAATCAGCAGCCAGCTCCAGTTTTCAATCACAATAGCTATCAAACTCAAACTGTGTTTGCCAAAATAAAAAAAACAAAAACAAAAAACATAACACGCAGTTTATTACTTCATTACTGAGTGGAATAATATGTGTTAGTGGTTGACGCTTTGTGGATAGTTATTTGTTTTTCTTACATGAGCTGAATACATACGAAGCCCTGCTGCCTTCAAATCTTCAGATATGTAGGTGCACAAACTATGAAAGTATCTGTCATCTGCCTTATGCCATCATTGTTTATCTGTCTTAGCCTGGTTTTATAGTAAACAGTCCCCTGTTATCAACAACCGCATGCCTGTAATTAAGCATATTCAAGGGTGATAACCTCATTGGACCTCAAAGCAATTACAGGGTGATCTAGCATAAGTCAGCTTACCAAAGAAATCAGGGATCAGGAGTAAATGATAAGAGGATAAAGAGATAGGCAAGGGAGTCTTGATAAAGGGATGCTCTGCTGTCATAGTGCAGGGGTGGGTGGTTCTTTACAATGATCATCTCTATCTGGGCCATGTAAATGAAACAAACTCCTCCAAGCCTCAGCAATATGGTTGCCCTAAGTTACTTTCATATACATTGAACCTAAGATTAGTGCAGGACCAGTTGGGGAGGTGTGACTTACATTGGATAAGCTATAAACAACTATCAGGATCAAAGTCTGACCTGGTGTCAATCCTTTCACCAGTTTACCAATGCATTCTCAAGACCACTAATCTGGTCTCAGAGTATTAAAAGGCCACCCTTATATAGATAACATGCCAAACAGCAACAATAACAACAGGGAGGTTAAAGTAGCCACTGAATGTTTATGGGTGAAGTAGTTGGGAATTCAAAGAAGCTTCAAATTAGCATCCTGGTTATGCAAACACTTGCACTCATTTGCATGGTGACACAGGATGAATGAGTGTTCACATGATGTGTTTAGGCCACTTGAGATGGACAAAATGTTCCCAAACAAACGGCCACGGTGCAGGAACATTTTGAACAAATACAATGAATGTGAGTGAATTAATGACTGCAGAGACAAATCACACAACACACAATCAAAACAGACAGAAGCACACACGCAATAATCAAGGCTGGCGAGTCCTGCAGGCAGATCACTCATCTACGTCTCTGCCTTTCATTACCTGCCCTGGCACATGTGAGGATAGTTGGATAGAGTGCCTGCTGCCTCCGCAAAGCATCTCTGCAGGGCCCCCTCGCGGTGGTCACCTCCCTCCACCCCCCTCTTTGCTACTGAAAAACTACCCATGGCCACTTTTAAACTTGTATCGGATGATTAGACTTGGGTTGCATCCCAGAACACCGCTCAGCCCCAGCAGGGATTCAGCAGGGAGTGTCGTGGCCAATGCATAATTTCTCAAGATGGAGGAACTCACACTGAGCCAGTGAGTCCCGATCCTACAAAGGCAAATATGTGAGAAGCTTACAGAAGAGCTAAATAAGACAGTGTTGAGAAGATGACAAAAGAAGAAAATTTGACCTTTTCTCCAACACTGTTAGATGGGGAAACCAGTTAAGAAAAATTCAGTCAGTACTCATTATTGGATGTAGAATTACTTTATATGTAATAGATTAAAGTTATTTTTTGTCTCTTCTTTCCCCTTACCTCCCCTTTTTCTTTCTTATTCTCCATAAAAGCTGTCAAAATTTTTTTTTTTAAATTTATCTAAATTTTAATTAGAAGTTTCATTGCTTTCCTGGGTTTCATTTTGTATTTTTTCTCAGTCATCTTATCCAAATGCTATAATGAAGGGCAATTTTGCAAATCTGAGGAGTAAAAACTGCATTGTGGAACAACAGCAGCAAGGGAATAATGTTATGAAGATATCTGTGGGCTTCACTATCTGCCAAATGAGGAGATTGCAGTCTCTTTCATCCAGTTCTAATCAACACCAAACATGTGGGAAACAAATGGTGTTTTTCTATTTGTGAAACAGTGTTCGCTTCACCTCTGAGTGGGACAGTATGCTGAAACTGAAGAGATTATAGACTGTTCTGTACACAACAAGGGGTCAAACGTACAAAATGTGCATCTTTTATTTTTAATGGCTTATGAATATTTAACTGTCAGGGTCACTTAGCAAAAATCCACTGTAGAAATCAATAAATATTTTTCATTTTTTTGCATTTTATCTATTTATTTTTTATGAAGACCTGGATAAACCATTTATTCCCACCAAAAAAACCATAAAGCATCGTGAGCTTAATCTCTCAAGCACTCAGCCTGAGTGAAAAGGCAGCAATTCTTGACAGCACCAAGTGTGTGACGACGATTATGCAAGTGTACAGAGTTGCATTTGTATATTCTTGATTTTCTGTTGAGCTCTGTATTGAGCATTTTGCACAATTTATTGTACTTTTTGGGATGTGGGAGTACAGTGCATGACTTGATTCCAGCTATATTCACGTATACTGTTCCCACTATAAAGGCATCTTTCCTTCTGTCGTGCTCATAAATTAAATTTCTAAGTCAAAAAACATGAAACAGGAATTAAAAAACAGACTTCCACTGTGACTGGGTGTGCGCCAGCATACTTTCAGCCAATTCTCTTTTTCTTCCTTGGCTTTTTTTCTGTATGCAGCAGGGAAATGTTTTAACTGGGGGTGATTGTGCAGACCTGTTTGCCAAGGTTTTTAGGGAGAGCAATGGTGTTACCATGGCGCTTGAACCCCTCTCTCTGTTGTAAACAGGAGCCAGTGATTCCCTATTGGGAAGATTTTGCATGCAGGTTGGAGAGAGAAAGCTGCTGGACCCCCAAATGCATTCCATCACCATCACCCTAAGGGTCCACTGTTGGAGCCTTATTCCAACACAGAATGGATAAAGGACAGAGAGGTTTGGGGGCATAAAGAGGGATGGGGGTATTAGGGGGAAGGAGGGTTTTCAGAGGACTGTTTTGAGGTGAATGAAGAGGAATGTATTAAAGACATATATAAGAAGACAAATGCAGAGGTAAGTAAGGAGGGTTGAGTGCACAGAAACAGTGGGATTAAATGCTCTCTCCAAATTTACATACTTCAAAATGTCACAGAGAATTGCTCTGCTGTAGCCTTGCGGGGACCTCTTTTGCATGAAACTTCAAAAATCAACCCAAGACAACTATGAGGGGAGCAATCTACCATCAGTTATTATCTGAACTATCCTTTATTCTTAGTGAGACCCCATACATAGCCTTGGGAAAGTGATAGGTGCCATACTGATGAGCAAGCTCATTGCAGTGTGAATCTGGAGCAAGCTGCTTTAGCTTAGAAGCTGGTCTCTTATCTCAGGTTTGATTTTTTTTATTTACTTTATGGATTCCACTCCTTTTTATCTGCAATCTAACCTGCAATGACGAGATAAAGCTGTGCTGACTTTTCCATAAATGCACTTATCAGAGCTGTACAAGCTCTCCATTGCCAATGAGATGGGCAGGATGTGCATTCAGTATGCAAGTCCTCACCTACACAGCCCTGTGTTTCACACACTCTTGCCCACAGATCCACAAACACATAAACAAAAACACACACATATACCTACATTACATGATGCCATACACAAAACACAAAGGTGCAAACTCACTTTTCCACTTTTGCTGCTCTTTCTGCAGGCTGTTCACAGTAAGAGCATGAACTTTCAGCTCTAAGTGTGATTTTCTTTTTTAGCTCTAATCATGTAATAGTACCTGCTGATCTGGCAAGTCAAAATATCAAACAGCAAACAAGACTCCTGAGAACCATCTGCACCAAAACCAACTTGTAACATGAATTTTTCATTATTTGGTGTGGTAATATTACCTCATTAGAGTCTCATTCAATAAGTGTGGTCATTCTAACTGCCAAGACTGGATCAGCAGTTGTAGCCAAACTGTGTCATTAACCACCCCAACAAAAATAACAATACACAAAGACATTCATAGTACCTGTACATGTGTGGAGATATGTAGAACGCAGTCAGTGTGAACACATGCCCGGTAAAGCCAATTTCAGCCTCTACTTACTCAGTCTTTCTATCTGTTTGTGTTTTATCTTGTCATCTTAACTCATTCTGCTGGGATGAAAAAATGATCAGACACTGAGTAAGACACTGAGTAAGGAGTATGCATGTTGCATTATCTATGTGAATATTCCAAGCAAGTCTGAGAAATGGTTAGTGACTGTGATCTCTTCTCTGGCTCACTTGCAGCTGACAGCTGCTAGAGCTTTCTGCAGGTCGAGGTCTCCTGATGGAGTCAGGAGACGGCACTGTTTTCACCTGGTTGCTGTTTATTTGTGGGATGAAAACATCACAGGTTGGGACTTTGCAGATTGGCAACACCTAGCAGGGTTCAGCACATGTGTTAAAGGAAGTGCTAGATGGTTGTTTATTCATTTCTCTGGCTAGGAAAATACTTGTCTTTGGAACTGTGTTTCTCTAAGAGTAAGTTGTAATTTATGTCTCTTTGTCCACTGACTGAACATTGTTTTAGCATTCATAACTGGTTTTATTTACATTAATAATCTTCTTTATTAATTCATTTTGTTAGATAGAGCCCTGTATTCCATTCCGTTTCATTTTTGTACAAGTGTTTTATTTTTATCTTATTTTAATGATTTTATATGATTTTTTTATTTAAATTTTATTTATCCCATTTTTTTCATCCCTTTGTCAGCTTAACATATATTATTTAAATTCTCAGTATTTTAGTTTGTCCAATGC
Organism: Melanotaenia boesemani; assembly: GCF_017639745.1. Taxonomy (NCBI): domain Eukaryota; kingdom Metazoa; phylum Chordata; class Actinopteri; order Atheriniformes; family Melanotaeniidae; genus Melanotaenia; species Melanotaenia boesemani. The sequence goes on along the minus strand of NC_055687.1, from coordinate 21,590,530 downwards.
AATTGATAAGGTTTTGAACAGTGCTGGTCCAGAGGATCATCCAATGTATATGTATGTGCTTGTGGGTATATGTAAGCATGGGTCTTTGTCATGTATACATGTGTATGTGTAACTTGTGTGGGGGACTTCATAGGTTAAGATAGTTATTTTATATTTTTTGTGAAGCATTTTGTATTGCAGTTGTTTTTGTATGAAAACTGCTTTATAAATAAATTTGATAGATCGATATTCAATGCATCTTTCTTGGTACAATCACTATTTTAATCACAGAAAGCAGTGATGGACGTTCTAATAAAAGCAGTAATAATGCAGGTTTGAGGAATCGTGTATTACAAGATAGATATGGTGAATGAATGAGTAAGTGAGCAAATGAATAATTGAGAGACTCAGAAGAGAATAAATGGCTGTTTGACAGTGAGACTCAGCTGGGAATCAACTGCATTTCTTTCTTTCTTTCTTTTTTTTTTATTAGTGGGGTAGAGGATTTGATGTCATGTTGGGAAAAATGTCATCCTAATGGACAGTCATTGCGCAGGCCGCTCTGAGTAGGGATTAAGTGACATTGTAGATGTTTGTATGTATGTGTGTGTGTGTTCATCTGCATGTTGTTAGTGCTTCTAAAGTTGCATTGTGCAACAGTATTAATTTCTATATTTTTGTGTATAAGTGAACTGAACTATCACCGGATTTTTTTTTTTTATATTAATCAATTGATAAAGAAACTCCAGCTAAATTGTGAGTAAAAGATTTGCATCTAATAATTAATTTACCGAAGAAAAAAACAAAAATGATCTGTCTGTTAGTCTTACAAAAGAGATATTTTAAGCACTAGTTATTGATGCTATAAAGTGTGGAGTTAGGTGTAAGTAAGCATCTTTATTAGTTGAGGAAAGGTCTGACCTGGAAAAGAGACCTTGGCTCTCTATGCTTGAATAAGTCAGACAACTAAATAAATCAGAATTTAGACTCTGCCAGTCCACAGTCAGACTGATTGTGTACAAATAGAACAAACAAAAGTCCCATGTTATATCGCTGATTTGAATAGTTGAACTTTGTTGGATCATTCTAAAGCCAAGACTGTATAATTATGTAAATGGTTATCAAGTTTCAGATGTGAAGCTGATATAGAAATGACTTAAAATGTAAAATCACCAATGACAACCAGGCAACATCTTTAGGTACAGCTGGATTCCATAAAAAAAGGGCAAACCTCTCTCATAAAATACCAACAGTAAATTTTTCATATCCCTCATTATGGTGCTATTGACTAGATTCACTTCCTCTGCTCAGTGTGCTGGTGGTCTTTTTCAAAACAATTCCATAGTTAAACAGATAGTCGGCCTCAAAGATACATATTTTTGTCCAATCAGGTTTCATGCATCACTCTCCAGTTCCACTGTTGCAACAGCTTCAAAATGTACTGATTCATAAGTGACACCATGCTGGTTTATTACATCCACTTGGAGATGGAACAATTCAGTTTTTAAAATTGTTTTCTCAAAAGACAGAATTGTTTCAAGAAACGTGTGTCCCCTACAAAACCACTGAAAATGCTGCCACAGGAACACCAAATGTAGAGAATAAGACATGGAGCATTTGTATGTATATATGTATATATGTATGTGTGATGTAAATCACCATACACAGAAGCAGATGGCAGAGAATCAACCTAAAAAGGATCTGAAAAATTTGGAATTTCTCTTTGTGTGGGCTGTCGATGAGGCATGTAAATACCATATCATTCTCAGTAGTTTCAGCAGCATGATCACAACACAGTAATCCACCATTGTTGTAGCTGTTGCACATGAAGGTTGAAGGAAAGGTGGGGCTATTTCATCCCTGGTTCAGGAAAGATGTGTATGGATTAACATGAAAACAAAATGGTTATGTTTTCAAATTTGTTCACTTTGGGAACCGGTTTTAAAAAAAATGTGTTTTGGGGCCCCAAAAATGCAAGTTACATGTAAATGAAAGCTCTTTCTTAACCCATCTTTGTGTGGACATCTACTTGATCTCTCACACACAGTCTTTGCTTTAACTGAGTATTGTGAAGAGTTTAGTCAAAGCTCTTAATGAAGAATATTGTCAGCCCATTTACTAGTTGCTTCTGGAAAAAAAAATGGTGTGACCATATGGGCCCTATCTGGAAGAAATGCTCATTTTTTTCCTTAGAGAATTGCAAACCTTGCGCTTAAGCATTAGAGCCTTATCTCATTGCTAAAGAAGGTGGTGATGATATCATGGTTTAGATCTGTTTTGCTTCACCTATAGCTAGTCATCATCGATAGAACCATGAATTTTTAATTTTTCCCTGGTAGCAGGTCAAAAGGAAAATATCAGAAGACCTGTCAATGAACTGAACTTCAATAGAAAATAGGTCTTACAGCCAGTCATCCCCCCAAATCACACAAATCCTCTTCGTAAAGAATAGTTAAAGAGGCATAAAGTTAATGTTTTGGAGGGGCTCAGTCAAAGTCCCGACCTTAATCCTGTGGAAATGTTGTGGGAGGACCTAAAGCTTCAAAGGAACCAGTATATGTTTCAGGTTCAAACAGATTCCTCATCTTTAGGTGTAGTAAACTAGTGGCAGAGCAACGTCAAATTTAAACAATCCCTTGGAAAAAATACAATGAGAAATTTCAAATAGATAAAAATAATCATGCAAGACAGGCTGTTTATTCACTAAAGCCACTGGTACAGACAAATCAAAATATCTAATCACTTTGAAGGAAAAAAATATAAATCCAGTGTTGTCATAAAATAATCCTGGTTTTTAATGGACTATGGGCCTTAACACCCCTAGACTTTATAGAGTTGTATGACACTTTATTATTGCAAATGCCTATCAGTAATGTCATTTTTTTTCAAGGCAAACAACTGGGGATTTGGAAAAGAAGTCCACCACAATCCCATGATATAACTATATATACGTTTCAACAGGTCTTAATCCACATTACAAGGATTTAACATGAGATACACAGGGATTTGAGAAGATCAGCGTCTGTTCAGAGACAGAGAATGGGGAAAAAAAGCGCTCTTTCCCTTTTTTGTCATCCCCATATCAAGTGCCTTTAAGTAAGTGTTTGTGCATGGTCCAGGGGGGGTTGGGATGTTGTAGACAGTTTCTTCTCATAATCTTTTTTTGCATGTTCATGTCAAATATATTGTGGTGGTAACAAGTCCCACATCTCTTTACCCTCATAAGCTCCAAATCCTTTATCACTGTTGTTGTCATGTATGCTTAGTGCAGTGATGTTTCTTGCCCAGCCCCCCTGCAACCTCCACCCACTTGCCTATGTTGTGTTAGCTGTTGTAATCATCTTATTTGCTGGTTATGGTCCCATAAAACTGTCTCTCATGATCTCAGTCACAAGAATTCATCATGATGAGGCTTGACATTCATGATAGAATCAGAAGCAACTCCCTGACTAACCTGTCTGTAGCATAGGTCCACCGACCGCCCCCGTGTCTGGTGGAGACTGGTGTTTTCTGTCATGTCTGAATCAGAGCACTCTTCATCATGGCTGGCCCATCAACATGCTTCACAGCTTCTGTTTGCGTCATGTTTGGAACCAATGCAAGACCACTGAGAAACAAGATGGTTCTGCCCTGTGTGCTTCATGTTAAACAATACTATCAAGCTATAGACTGAGTTTGACTTGATGAAAGCATTGTGTGTTACTGTATGCGAACACATTCTCACGGTAGCCTTTGTTGGGTTTTATTTTACCAGTTTGAACACAGCATGAAGGAAAAATAAAGGGTTGTTTGATGAAACGTTTCTACAAATCCAACGCTGATTTATATCTGACACAATAATCGATACATTACATGCTTGATGCCTTTGAAGAATAATCCTTCTTCATCCACACAATTAACAACATCCACTGTAAGTTACAAGCAATAATAGGAGGATTTGTTTTAGAGCAGAAGTGTGTTCAGTAACCATTACAGACCGCATCTTGGCCTTTGTCAACCTTATTGCTTCTGTGCTGTTTCGCAGCCGCTTTCCACTGCTCCAATATGATAAGATTTACTGGCCTGCCCAAATGGGTAATCTTATTTCTTCACCATAGCCTTTGGAACATCCCAAGATAACCGGGAGAATTAAAGCTTCAGACTCTCAGCGGGAGGTCATGTGGAAAAAAAAGGAAATGTAGTTTTCTATCTCTGCTCTGCCTCTGTGTTGATTTTCATTAGTGTTGTAACAGCTGATATAACTTTCACAGTGGATTACTCCCTCCCCTATTGTTGATCTCGCTTTCACTTGCTTGAGCTCTTCATCCCTGCGTCTGCCTGTATGTGTAGATGCATATGCTTGTGTATGCATATTTAAAGACAGAAAGGATCCTTCAGGAGTACTCTATACTATTTGTCACCTCTGCTTCTGTTGCTTTCCAGCTCCAGAGTAAGGTTTAAAATGCAGCTCTTACCTCAGGAAGCCATAAAACTGATCTGAGTGGCAAATTTCTAAATTGCCAATGAATTGTTTAATTGATCACCTGGATGAGCCAAGTGGTATTTGGGCCAGAAGTAGCAATAGAGCTGCCAGCCTGTGGATTTAAAAGGGAGGTGTGGCCTGTCACATGAGCATGACCTCTCTTTATAGAAGAGATCTTTAATTATAAGAGGCTTGTGCTGCTTTTGCATCACCCCATCCATCGTTCACCTCTTTTCCAATAAACCCAAACTTGTACCTCTTAGTTTTATAAGGGAAATCTGCAGATAGTGAAAATTGATCTCTTAATTTTTATTTTCCACCAATCCAAATCTGCATTAATGCTTCTCTCAACCCAAGACCTTAGAAGGTAAATATCAGCCAACAACTTAGCTCATCACTGGCAGATTTTTGTGAAACAGCTGGAGCTTAATCTGTGATACAATTTCACCACCATTTCAGGAGAGCAGCTCGAAAAACGAACCCCATCTGAACAGATGTAATCTTGGGATTCAGATGGCAGCTATATGTAACCAGCACATGCACAACACAGCCCTGACATGGCAACACACACGTCACGGCACAAACAGAGTGTGCTTCTGTCCTCTGGGGGCTGACAATCTCTCCATCAATGAAGCGGCTGACTTGCCAAATCAATTCAGCAGCAAGGAAGAAACAAAGCGCACGGACAAGACATCTTAGGTGACAGAGAGCTTTTATTCACTCTCTTTCTCACTTTCCTTTCCTAATAGATAAGACATCAAGATACCCACAGGGAGCTGTTTGTGGTATCTGTGTGTATGTGGGTGGGTGGGAGGGGGTGCAGGTTGTATGGGATTGCATCAGCCATAGTGCTGAATGAGGATTCCTAGATTTCACTCACGTATAGTGGGGCCATTGAAAGGAAACAGGTGGCGGAGTGCTGTGAGGGTGGTGGTGATGGGGCGGGGGGGCTATTGTAATTAATTCTGCAGATGCTGATCTCTGCAGTGCATCTGGGAAGTGCTCTCATTTTCAGAAATCTCCAAATTCTTTGAAAATCCCTGCAGACCTTCAGAATCCCATAAAATCTTTGCAACTTCCCCTGTCTTCTTTTGTTTCTTGTTCTTCAGACCTCTTCCTTTCAACTCTGCTTACACCCACATCACCTTTGCAGAGTTCAGTGGACCAATGGCACGTGTTTGTGCAGTCACAGTGGTAGGAAGCCCAGTCTCCTCTGATTACAGTGTGCTCAGGATTAGAGGGAATGTGCTCTAACATATTCAGTCCGGCATTATGCTGATATCCCCTGACGCATGCTTCACAGGAGCACCACAGTCAAGCCAGGATGCAGCTTCATTGCAAACAACATGCAGAGCACCAGGTGGAATGTGGCATCAAAGATGACTAAATGGGACTACAAAGGGAGGGGTTTAGTTTTGAGGCACAGGATGAAAGGAAATTCATCAAGTTTGCATGGATTGAAGTGACATTGTTGGAATCCACGGGAAAAATAAAATAATAATAATAAAAAAAAAAAAAACAAACAGGGTAAATTACAGGTTCAGTGGAATACCAGTGATGATGTACTGGATCCTGCAATGTATCATCAACTGTTCTGTTCTTCTCCACTGTCATTTTGTAAAACTGCAACATGCAATAGATTCAGAAGGGAAAAGTAGATATTTTGATTTGCATTCATTCACACATCAAGGGCACATTAAAATAAGGGCAAAGAATTCAACAGTCTTCTGAAATTTCTCCCCTCTTTTCTCCCTCAGCAAAGTAAGTACTGTGCCAATGAAGCACTGGGAAAAAAAGAAGAAAAAAAGCATCTTTGCATAAAATAGCAAGCAGGCAAAATCTAAAACAGTTGGTGAAGAACTCAAAATAATCATGGTGCTTTTGGAGATGAATGCATTAGCATAACTTAGTCCCAGTGAAGTAATCACTCGTCTCAGGGTGAGAAGATCCCCTCCAGGCTCATCTTGCAGTTCCCACTGCTTCTATCCCCTGAGTTCAGTCTTGGCAGAATGTTTGACCTCCTGAGACTGAGGAGTAGATAGGACACGTGGCAGAGAGGAACCAGTTCAGGACCCTGGTTGGGTTGGAGCAAAGTGCCTTCGGCAAGAGATAAGATTATACACAAAGGAGGATAAATCTACTACAAAGCATCATTTGGGCTGTCTTTTTGTCCCCATATCACTGTGCAAGTGACCACATGCACTGAAGAGACAGAGAATATCAATGAAGCCATGACCATGTCAGCATGTATTCATTAGAGAGTCAAGTAGTAGCATCCAGATAAAGACCATGGAAATATTTAGAAGTTTATTGAAAGGCACAGTTCATTTATGATCCCAGCTTAATTAAAAAATATCTCATAAAACATTTGGGTACAATGGAGTAACATTAGCATCACATCAGTCACGATATCATTGAGTTTATCCACAACATCCATCTTCATACTTACCTGTAAATTTCCATGGCTATGTCTTCCTCAAGGCTGGAAAAATTAGCATTAGGCTTGAAAATAGAATAAATGTTCAATACAGTTTTCATAGTTTTAAAAGAATATATCAATTACACAGAATTATAATAGAAAGTACAAGTTTGAAGCAGTTTGCCCAGTAAAATAACTGTAGCTTGGTTTTAAAAGATTGAATTGTTTTTTTATAATTAAATAAAATTACTTTAAATCAAAGGAGATGGATATTAAAATATAAAAATAAAAGCCGAATAGGGAAAAAAGTTTACAAATATAGCAGACAAAAAGTTCTCCTTTCTTTCATTCTTTCTTTCATTTATTTATTTATTTTTAATAATTTCACCCCTGTTGACGGCATTCCCATTGATGTGAGTTTTTTTTATTTAATTTTTAAGAAACGCTATTGTCATTTTTTTTTTTATTTTACTCATGCTTTCAGCATCAAAGACCAACAGCTGGCATAGAGTGCACCATTGGTGTGATTTACAGTTATCATAGGTAAGCAGAAAACTTTATGTTTGTATGTTGTGACTTTATGCTTCTTTGTTCATTTAGGGAATGGTAACAAAGTCTGTTCCCAAAGAAGTTATCTTTAATTAGATTCTGCTGAATCAGACAGTCTTAAAGTAAGGATTTCCACTGGAGCTTCAGTTTTAAGGAGCACAGAGCTCATTCACAAACGACAACTGAGGGCCTTGTGTATTTCAGTACACATTAGCATATTCTTCCTGTGGGGTTTTCCAGTCACACATATGGATGTATCTCATAAAATACAACGGCTTTTATCATCAGTGGAACGAATGTTGCATGACTTGCATTGTAGCATGTTTTTGATGTATCTACTTTTTTCATTGCCCCTTGTGGATTGTATGCTAACTGATCCATAAGGGAAAAACACATGTTTACAGTGGGATATCTTTGAGTCTTGTTTATCATTTTTACCCCCATCACACTGATCATTTCTCTCTGTTACCTCTGTTTCCTTTCTGGCATCTGCTGATACGGCTGCCTTTTGACTTCCATCAATCAGAAACAGTGTTTGAAGATTCTTTGACAAAAACAGAAAAGTGTTTTTGTCATCCTTTGGGTTTTTGACTGTTGCAGACATCATCAAATAGAGATCTTATATTTGATTACATCAAAGTTTAAAGTGAGCACAACTCCTCCACACATGCACTTAATCACATGGATGCACAAATATTCTCTTGCACTTTCAAGAAAAGCTATATGAAAGGATCAGCTCAAAAAGACAGTTTGCCAGGTCAACTTTCCTGGTGCTGAAATGTGAAACAAAAGCTATGAAAAATCTCTGGCCATGTTTCCCAGTTTTGGCAGTTGAACTTGTTGGCATCTTGCTAGTTTGCCTCTCAGTGGGATTGCCATAGTTTTGCATGTATGTGTTTGTGTGAGCACTTTTGGGTCTTAACTGCTTGTCCTCATGTCTTTGCATTGGTTGTGTGCATGATTTGGGCAGTGAATGTGATTAGGATGGAAATATGTGTTGGCTTACAGACTCATTGGCAAGATATAAATGAGAGCAAATGAAAAAGGCGGCCAAGGATAGAAGTTGAGGATGAATGGACACTGAGGAAAAGAAGATAAAAGGTTTACATAAAGGCAGTGAAAGCCATTTTCCATGTGTGTGTCAACTCTCAGATTTTCCAGGTGTCTTTGTTTATATCATCCTCTTTATGCGGCCGCCATTTGCAAATGCTTCACCCGCTCTTCTCCCTTGCTGTGTATGTCTGTGTTTCCCTGCTGCATTGTCTGTTTCCTTCCAGCCTGAGTAAATGTCAGAGCAAGCTGCTGCTCTTCCCAGACCACGCCGTGGGAGACGGACCAACCTCATCGCCGTGGTAACCCTCTGTTCTGGCTCAAAGAAAGAGGCTAGGCAGAGAAGAAAGGAACTTTTATTCCCCTGAACACCCACAAGTTTCCTCATCCTCCCTTGTCCTTTTGCATTGTAGCTCAGGCCTGAACCATGTGGCCAAACTCCCAGGCTTTACTGTGACTTGAAAGGAAGAATAGAGGAGGATGGAAATTTAATCAAAGTGAAAAATAAAAAAGAAAAATATATTGTAAACATTTCTTATGATTAACTGAATAAATAAGAAAAAAGGTCTGCAAATTCTGAAAAAAAAAAACCCCAAAAAAAAACAAAAACAAAGACATTTCACATAAGTAGAGAAAACCTCAGTAGAATTACCAGTAAAGCAAGTAAATGGGGCTATTAAATTCCCTGGAGCAACTACTTTGCTTGAAGACATTGTATTTGGTTTCAATTTATATCAGCAGGAGGCTGCCGGATACCTTTCTTCTTTGGTAATGGCTTTCTTCTTAAAGCTGAGTTGCCACCTCTAACAAGAAGTGTCCCTTAAGGGATTTCAGTGGTCATATGAAGTAGTTGTAGGGAGGCTGGTCGAAAACTGTCACTCATTTCCAGACTAAAGACTATTTTTTTTATGGCAGCACAATCAGTTGTAGCACAAAGTTAAGTTGCTGAAATGACAGCTCTTAGCTATTACTGTTCCTACCCTTGAGAGAAAAATGGAGAGAGGGATTGAAGTGGTGGTCAGAAGCAGGGAAACATCTGGTTGTAGATGAGAGAACATATTCAACACTGGCAGAATGCCAGTATTGTGTTTTTGGAGCATCTGGGTTTTGGTATCAAAATGTACCTTTTGTGTAAATCTGTTCCTTTCTCTTTTAGTTTTTCTTCTTGACAGTTTGTTTTTTCTTGGTCTGTTTGTATCCAATATTTCCTTTATTTTTTGTGGCTGGGTATCGACAAGAAAACATACAGACATCCACAGACTAGAATCTTTAATTTATTTGTCTCTGTGTGTCACCCTTGTATCATTCTTTCTATTTCTTATTCTTGCACTGAAAGCAACAGAAGAATTGCCTTTAATAGTGAGACAATTTTGTCCTTTCATAAGACTCATTTCACTCACACCGACTTCACTGCAGGCTATTATATCATATATGTATAGGCTGTATCTGGAGAGAAGAAAGAAGCAGTCACTCTCTTTGCATGATTATTAGCTAAACTCATTCACATTTTGATGTTGTGTAGTCTTCCATAACTTTTAAAATGGTTTTGGATGCAGGCAGTCCAGCTGACAGAGACAGAGTTTGTCATTTTGTGTTCCTGAGAAGCAAAGACATGTG